>NW_027474308.1:45000-57027 GCF_050947335.1 Megachile rotundata | reverse complement strand
AAAAACGATTAAAACCTATAGAATAACGTATCACTAGAACATTTATACCATTTTGGCACGTTCGGATTCATAATTAACGAAATTATCGAAAATTTTTCATTGCGCATAGTCGGTTCGGTGAAAAGGTGACTGACAACCTATATTAAAAATGATTAAAACGTATAGAATAACGCACTACTAGAACATTTATACCATTTTGGCACGTTCGGATTCATAATTAACGAAATTATCCAAAATTTTTCGTTCCGCATAGTCGGTTCGGTGAAACGATGACTGACAACCTATATAAAAAACGATTAAAACCAATAGAATAACGTATTACTAGAACATTTATACAATTTTGGCACGTTCGGATTCATAAATAACAAAATTATTGAAAATTTTTCGTTCCGCATAGTCGGTTCGGTGGACCGTCTGATGCGAGACAATGTCCCACCGGCATAGTCGGTTCGGTGAATCGACGACTGACAACCTATATAAAAAACGATTAAAACCTATAGAATAACGTATCACTAGAACATTTATACCATTTTGGCACGTTCGGATTCATAATTAACGAAATTATCGAAAATTTTTCATTGCGCATAGTCGGTTCGGTGAAAAGGTGACTGACAACCTATATTAAAAATGATTAAAACGTATAGAATAACGCACTACTAGAACATTTATACCATTTTGGCACGTTCGGATTCATAATTAACGAAATTATCCAAAATTTTTCGTTCCGCATAGTCGGTTCGGTGAAACGATGACTGACAACCTATATAAAAAACGATTAAAACCAATAGAATAACGTATTACTAGAACATTTATACAATTTTGGCACGTTCGGATTCATAAATAACAAAATTATTGAAAATTTTTCGTTCCGCATAGTCGGTTCGGTGGACCGTCTGATGCGAGACAATGTCCCACCGGCATAGTCGGTTCGGTGAATCGACGACTGACAACCTATATAAAAAACGATTAAAACCTATAGAATAACGTATCACTAGAACATTTATACCATTTTGGCACGTTCGGATTCATAATTAACGAAATTATCGAAAATTTTTCATTGCGCATTGTCGGTTCGATGAAAAGGTGACTGACAACCTATATTAAAAATGATTAAAACGTATAGAATAACGCACTACTAGAACATTTATACCATTTTGGCACGTTCGGATTCATAATTAACGAAATTATCCAAAATTTTTCGTTCCGCATAGTCGGTTCGGTGAAACGATGACTGACAACCTATATAAAAAACGATTAAAACCAATAGAATAACGTATTACTAGAACATTTATACAATTTTGGCACGTTCGGATTCATAAATAACAAAATTATTGAAAATTTTTCATTGCGCATAGTCGGTTCGGTGAAAAGGTGACTGACAACCTATATTAAAAATGATTAAAACGTATAGAATAACGCACTACTAGAACATTTATACCATTTTGGCACGTTCGGATTCATAATTAACGAAATTATCCAAAATTTTTCGTTCCGCATAGTCGGTTCGGTGAAACGATGACTGACAACCTATATAAAAAACGATTAAAACCAATAGAATAACGTATTACTAGAACATTTATACAATTTTGGCACGTTCGGATTCATAAATAACAAAATTATTGAAAATTTTTCGTTCCGCATAGTCGGTTCGGTGGACCGTCTGATGCGAGACAATGTCCCACCGGCATAGTCGGTTCGGTGAATCGACGACTGACAACCTATATAAAAAACGATTAAAACCTATAGAATAACGTATCACTAGAACATTTATACCATTTTGGCACGTTCGGATTCATAATTAACGAAATTATCGAAAATTTTTCATTGCGCATTGTCGGTTCGATGAAAAGGTGACTGACAACCTATATTAAAAATGATTAAAACGTATAGAATAACGCACTACTAGAACATTTATACCATTTTGGCACGTTCCTATTCATGATTAACGAAATTATCGAAAATTTTTCATTGCGCATAGTCGGTTCGGTGAAACGGTGACTGACAACCTATATTAAAAATGATTATAACGTATAGAATAACGTATCACTAGAACATTTATACAATTTTGGCACGTTCGGATTCATAAATAACAAAATTATTGAAAATTTTTCGTTCCGCATAGTCGGTTCGGTAGGCCGTCCGACCGGGACCAAGTCCTTCCGGCATAGTCGGTTCGGTGAAACGATGACTGACAACCTATATTAAAAACGATTAAAACCTATAGAATAACGTATTACTGGAACATTTCTACCACCTCGGCACGCTCGGATTCATAAATAACAAAATTATTGAGAATTATTCGTTCCGCATAGTCGGTTCGGTGAAACGATGACTGACAACCTATATTAAAAACGATTAAAACCTATAGAATAACGTATTACTGGAACATTTATACAATTTTTGCACGTTCGGATTCATAAATAACAAAATTATTGAAAATTATTCGTTCCGCATAGTCGGTTCGGTGAAACGATGACTGACAACCTATATTAAAAACGATTAAAACCTATAGAATAACGTATTACTGGAACATTTATACAATTTTTGCACGTTCGGATTCATAAATAACAAAATTATTGAAAATTATTCGTTCCGCATAGTCGGTTCGGTGAAACGATGACTGACAACCTATATTAAAAACGATTAAAACCTATAGAATAACGTATTACTGGAACATTTATACAATTTTTGCACGTTCGGATTCATAAATAACAAAATTATTGAAAATTATTCGTTCCGCATAGTCGGTTCGGTGAAACGATGACTGACAACCTATATTAAAAACGATTAAAACCTATAGAATAACGTATTACTGGAACATTTATACAATTTTTGCACGTTCGGATTCATAAATAACAAAATTATTGAAAATTATTCGTTCCGCATAGTCGGTTCGGTGGGCCGTCCGAGCACGACCAAGTCCGTCCGGCATAGTCGGTTCGGTGAAACGATGACTGACAACCTATACTAAGAACGATTAAAACCAATAGAATAACGTATTACTAGAACGTTTATACAACTTTGGCACGTTCGGATTCATAAATAACAAAATTATTGAGAATTATTCGTTCCGCATAGTCGGTTCGGTGAAACGATGATTGACAACCTGTATAAAAATTGTTCATAACCGATAAAGTAACGTATTTCTAGCACCGATATACCGTTTCGGCACTTTCGGATACATAATTAACGAAATTATCGAAAATTTTTCATTCCGCATAGTCGGTTCGGTGAAACGATGACTGACAACCTATAATAAAAACGATTAAAACCTATCGAATATCGTATGACTAGAAGATTTATACCGCTTTGACACGTTCGGATTAATAAATAACAAAATTATTGAAAATTATTCGTTCCGCATAGTCGGTTCGGTGGGCCGTCCGAGCACGACCAAGTCCGTCCGGCATAGTCGGTTCGGTGAAACGATGACTGACAACCTATACTAAGAACGATTAAAACCAATAGAATAACGTATTACTAGAACGTTTATACAACTTTGGCACGTTCGGATTCATAAATAACAAAATTATTGAGAATTATTCGTTCCGCATAGTCGGTTCGGTGAAACGATGATTGACAACCTGTATAAAAATTGTTCATAACCGATAAAGTAACGTATTTCTAGCACCGATATACCGTTTCGGCACTTTCGGATACATAATTAACGAAATTATCGAAAATTTTTCATTCCGCATAGTCGGTTCGGTGAAACGATGACTGACAACCTATAATAAAAACGATTAAAACCTATCGAATATCGTATGACTAGAAGATTTATACCGCTTTGACACGTTCGGATTAATAAATAACAAAATTATTGAAAATTATTCGTTCCGCATAGTCGGTTCGGTGGGCCGTCCGAGCACGACCAAGTCCGTCCGGCATAGTCGGTTCGGTGAAACGATGACTGACAACCTATACTAAGAACGATTAAAACCAATAGAATAACGTATTACTAGAACGTTTATACAACTTTGGCACGTTCGGATTCATAAATAACAAAATTATTGAGAATTATTCGTTCCGCATAGTCGGTTCGGTGAAACGATGATTGACAACCTGTATAAAAATTGTTCATAACCGATAAAGTAACGTATTTCTAGCACCGATATACCGTTTCGGCACTTTCGGATACATAATTAACGAAATTATCGAAAATTTTTCATTCCGCATAGTCGGTTCGGTGAAACGATGACTGACAACCTATAATAAAAACGATTAAAACCTATCGAATATCGTATGACTAGAAGATTTATACCGCTTTGACACGTTCGGATTAATAAATAACAAAATTATTGAAAATTATTCGTTCCGCATAGTCGGTTCGGTGGGCCGTCCGAGCACGACCAAGTCCGTCCGGCATAGTCGGTTCGGTGAAACGATGACTGACAACCTATACTAAGAACGATTAAAACCAATAGAATAACGTATTACTAGAACGTTTATACAACTTTGGCACGTTCGGATTCATAAATAACAAAATTATTGAGAATTATTCGTTCCGCATAGTCGGTTCGGTGAAACGATGATTGACAACCTGTATAAAAATTGTTCATAACCGATAAAGTAACGTATTTCTAGCACCGATATACCGTTTCGGCACTTTCGGATACATAATTAACGAAATTATCGAAAATTTTTCATTCCGCATAGTCGGTTCGGTGAAACGATGACTGACAACCTATAATAAAAACGATTAAAACCTATCGAATATCGTATGACTAGAAGATTTATACCGCTTTGACACGTTCGGATTAATAAATAACAAAATTATTGAAAATTATTCGTTCCGCATAGTCGGTTCGGTGGGCCGTCCGAGCACGACCAAGTCCGTCCGGCATAGTCGGTTCGGTGAAACGATGACTGACAACCTATACTAAGAACGATTAAAACCAATAGAATAACGTATTACTAGAACGTTTATACAACTTTGGCACGTTCGGATTCATAAATAACAAAATTATTGAGAATTATTCGTTCCGCATAGTCGGTTCGGTGAAACGATGATTGACAACCTGTATAAAAATTGTTCATAACCGATAAAGTAACGTATTTCTAGCACCGATATACCGTTTCGGCACTTTCGGATACATAATTAACGAAATTATCGAAAATTTTTCATTCCGCATAGTCGGTTCGGTGAAACGATGACTGACAACCTATAATAAAAACGATTAAAACCTATCGAATATCGTATGACTAGAAGATTTATACCGCTTTGACACGTTCGGATTAATAAATAACAAAATTATTGAAAATTTTTCGTTCCGCATAGTCGGTTCGGTGGGCCGTCCGAGCACGACCAAGTCCTTCCGGCATAGTCGGTTCGGTGAAACGATGACTGACAACATATATAAAAAACGATCAAAACCTATAGAATAACGTATTGCTAGAACATTTATACCACTTTGGCACGTTCGGATTCATTATTAACGTAATTATCGAAATTTTTTCATTCCGCATTGTCGGTTCGGTGAAACGATGATTGACAACCTATATAAAAATTGCTCAAAACCAATAAAGTAACGTATATCTAGCACCGCTATACCGTTTCGGCACGTTCGGATTCATAAATGTCGAAATTAACGGAGAAACATCGTTCCGCATAGTCGGTTCGGTGAACCGATGACTGACAACGCATATAAAAAACACTTAGAATCGATGCCGTAGCCGATTTCTATTGCCGCTAGAACGTTTTGGTACGTCCGAATTCAATATCGTAGAAATCATCCACGAAACTCTGTTCCGCATAGTCGGTTCGGTGGACCGTCCGAGTGCGACCAAGTCCCTCCGGCATAGTCGGTTCGGTGGATCGGCTACTGACAACCTATTGAATTATTGCTTAGAATAGATAAAGTAACGTATTTCTAGTGTCCCTATACCGTTTTGGCACGTTCGGATGCACTATTGTAGATATTATCGATAAAACTCCGTTCCGCTTAGTCGGTTCGGTGAACCGATGACCGACAACGCATAGAAAAATCACTCAGTATCGATACTGTAACAGATTTCTATTACCGCCATAACGTTTTTGTACGTTCGAATTCAAAATGGTAGAAATTATCGACGAAACTCCGTTCCGCTTAGTCGGTTCGGTACGGAGCGCAACCGCGACGATGTC
Source organism: Megachile rotundata (assembly GCF_050947335.1). Classification (NCBI taxonomy): domain Eukaryota; kingdom Metazoa; phylum Arthropoda; class Insecta; order Hymenoptera; family Megachilidae; genus Megachile; species Megachile rotundata. The sequence continues at coordinate 50,903 of NW_027474308.1, read as the reverse complement.
CCCCCGGCATAGTCGGTTCGGTGGATCGGCTACTGACAACCTATTGAATTAATGCTCAGAATCGATGCAGTAACGTATTTCTAGCATTCCTATACCGTTTTGGCACGTTCGGATCCACTATTGTACATATTATCGACAAAACTCCGTTCCGCTTAGTCGGTTCGGTGAACCGATGACCGACAACGCATAGAAAAATCACTCAGTATCGATACTGTAACGGATTTCTATTACCGCCATAACGTTTTTGTACGTTCGAATTCAAAATGGTAGAAATTATCGACGAAACTCCGTTCCGCTTAGTCGGTTCGGTACGGAGCGCAACCGCGACTATGTCCCCCCGGCATAGTCGGTTCGGTGTATCGGCTACTGACAACCTATTGAATTAATGCTCAGAATCGATGCAGTAACGTATTTCTAGCATTCCTATACCGTTTTGGCACGTTCGGATCCACTATTGTAGATATTATCGATAAAATTCCGTTCCGCTTAGTCGGTTCGGTGAACCGATGACTGACAACGCATAGAAGAAACACTTAGAATCGATACTGTAACGGATTTCTATTTCCCCCCATAACGTTTTTGTACGTTCGAATTCAAAATGGTAGAAATTATCGACGAAACTCCGTTCCGCTTAGTCGGTTCGGTACGGAGCGCAACCGCGACTATGTCCCCCGGGCATAGTCGGTTCGGTGGATCGGCTACTGACAACCTATTGAATTAATGCTTAGAATAGATAAAGTAACGTATTTCTAGCATTCCTGTACCAGTTTGGCACGTTCGGGTGCGCAATTGTTCGAGTTATCGACGAAACTCCGTTCCGCATAGTCGGTTCGGTGCGTCGTTTACATTTTCTAAGTCCTGGCCGCGTATTGCTTTCTCATTTCCAAAGTCCTGGCCGCGTATTGCTTTCTCATTTCCATAGTCCTGGCCGCGTATTGCTTTCTCATTTCCAAAGTCCTGGCCGCGTATTGCTTTCTCATTTCCAAAGTCCTGGCCGCGTATTGCTTTCTCATTTCCAAAGTCCTGGCCGCGTATTGCTTTCTCATTTTCAATGTCCTGGCCGCGTATTGCTTTCCGTCTTTCTAACATCCGCCCGTGTAGTACTTAGCATTTTCGAAGTCTCAGCCGCGTTATGAGATTTATTTTTTTAAGTCCGCCGGCGCTCATGGCTTTATTTTTTTCTCTACGCGCGCGCGCGTGCCTTTCTATTTTTTTTCTAAGTCCAACGGCGTATTGCTTTCAAAAAATTTTCTTCGCGCTTCGCGCGAACGAGGAACAAAAAAAAAATTTTTTTTTCCTCTCCTCTCACTTACTTTCCTTGCCTTTCCCCCCCCTTCTTCACCCTTTTCTTCACACTTTCGCTCTCTATATAATATATATATTATTATGTCTAATAATATAATCAACTATTATTTATTATATTAATATTATAATATAATATAATTTATAAGTGTGATGTTAAAACCTCATTCACACTCTCAAACTTATAATTAATTTGATCTCTCCAACACTTTTATTAGGGGCCTTTCTCCTCAAATCGTAATGTTCCACTGTAACATCGTGGACATAGATACTGAGGATAGACCACGGAGAGATCATATATTTCTGACACTTCTTGTATTAGAAACTTTGCGTTTCGTTGCTTTCGCAGATGTTCGTCGTCCACATCTTGTTGTGCGAGTCGCATATCTCAACCTTCGTTCTTTAATTCTCACAAAGTTGTACGAAGTCGCGAAATAAACATGTATCTCGCATTCGTACGAGAGGTGTCTGGCCTTCCTCAGAACACCTCTCTCTTTATTAGTACGATCTAAGTATATATCTCGTGTGTCTCGTGCCGAAGTCCAGAAAAATTTCTATAAACTTTGCCTTTTTTCCATACGGCAGACACATTTTTGCTTAGGACACCTCTATTTTGCTTTGCAAAATTTTATATAACTTTATTTTGGGGACGTAATCTTAGCATGTATTATTCGATGTATTTTAACATCAGTTACTTCTCGTCATTCGCCACAGTTCTGCTTTTTACCACACTTTGGGTCCTTTTCAACCCGCGGTAACATTTGGCGGAGAGCGACGCTGCCCCATCGTCCGGCATGTTCGGACCGTCGTCTCCCATATAGATACCGAACGGCCGTCCAAATGGTCGGCGACGCCGGCTCTTACGCACTGAACCTTATAGTGAAAAAGTGCGATTTTTGCTCAACTTTTCAAAAGTCGATTTTTACTTTAAAAATTTTACGAACTTCCCAACTTACGTTGTCGTTCGTCATATTTCCATGCACCACCAATTGCCATTTCATATCATTTCTCATGGTACGAAAGTATCGAAGTAAAAATACTTAGTCTTTCGTACGAGAGAAATTTTGCCTTAGGACACCTTCACAGTTCGTGTAAAATTTCATTAATTTTACTTTGAACATAATTCTAGTTTATGTCAGATCGATGCATTTTAGCAACGATTATTCGTACTTGCCAAAGTTCCGCTTATACGTATATTGGGTCTGTTTGACCCGCGGTAACTTATGGCGGAGAACGACGCTGCCCCATCGTCCGGTATGTTCGGACCGTCGTCTCCCATATAGATACCGAACGGCCGTCCAAATGGTCGGCGACGCCGGCTCTTACGCACTGAACCTTATAGTGAAAAAGTGCGATTTTTACTCAACTTTTCAAAAGTCGATTTTTACTTTAAAAATTTTACGAACTTCCCAACTTACGTTGTCGTTCGTCATATTTCCATGCACCACCAATTGTCATTTCATATCATTTCTCATGGTACGAAAGTATCGAAGTAAAAATACTTAGTCTTTCGTACGAGAGAAATTTTGCCTTAGGACACCTTCAGTTCGTGTAAAATTTCATTAATTTTACTTTGAACATAATTCTAGTTTATGTCAGATCGATGCATTTTAGCAACGATTATTCGTACTTGCCAAAGTTCCGCTTATACGTATATTGGGTCTTTTTGACCCGCGGTAACTTTTGGCGGAGAACGACGCTGCCCCATCGTCCGGTATGTTCGGACCGTCGTCTCCCATATAGATACCGAACGGCCGTCCAAATGGTCGGCGACGCCGGCTCTTACGCACTGAACCTTATAGTGAAAAAGTGCGATTTTTGCTCAACTTTTCAAAAGTCGATTTTTACTTTAAAAATTTTACGAACTTCCCAACTTACGTTGTCGTTCGTCATATTTCCATGCACCACCAATTGCCATTTCATATCATTTCTCATGGTACGAAAGTATCGAAGTAAAAATACTTAGTCTTTCGTACGAGAGAAATTTTGCCTTAGGACACCTTCAGTTCGTGTAAAATTTCATTAATTTTACTTTGAACATAATTCTAGTTTATGTCAGATCGATGCATTTTAGCAACGATTATTCGTACTTGCCAAAGTTCCGCTTATACGTATATTGGGTCTTTTTGACCCGCGGTAACTTTTGGCGGAGAACGACGCTGCCCCATCGTCCGGTATGTTCGGACCGTCGTCTCCCATACAGGTACCGAACGGCCGGCCGGATGGTCGGCGACGCCGGCCGTTACGCACGGGCGCTTACGATGCTAACGCGCGATCCGAACGTGCCAATTCGAGAGTGCGGTAAAACTTAGCGTGAAAAAATCGATTTTCCAAAAAGTTGTAAAACACGTTTAAAATGATGATAAATGAATTCGTGTATAAAAAATTTTTTTTTTCGGTAGAAATTGAGAAAAAACCGCTCCGCATAGTCGGTTCGGTGAAACGATGACTGATAACCCATTAAAATAATGATCAGACCTGTTAGAGCATTGTATTCTTAGTACTCCTATATGGTTTTGGTACGTTCGGATTCATAAATGAGGAAGTTATTAATAATAAATCGTTCCGCATAGTCGGTTCGGTGAAACAATGACTGATAACCCATTAAAATAATGATCAGACCTGTTAGAGCATTGTATTCTTAATACTCCTATATGGTTTTGGCACGTTCGGATTCATAAATGAGGATGTTATTAATAATAAATCGTTCCGCATAGTCGGTTCAGCGGTGAGTTCGTGCACGACTAAGTCCCACCGGCATAGTCGGTTCGGTCAAACTATGACTGACAACCCATTCCAAAAACGATTGGACTCGTTAGAGCAGTGTATTCTTAGTACTCCTATATGGTTTTGGTACGTTCGGATTCATAAATGAGGAAGTTATTAATAATAAATCGTTCCGCATAGTCGGTTCAGCGGTGAGTTCGTGCACGACTAAGTCCCACCGGCATAGTCGGTTCGGTCAAACTATGACTGACAACCCATTCCAAAAACGATTGGACTCGTTAGAGCAGTGTACTCTTAGTACTCCTATATGGTTTTGGCACGTTCGGATTCATAAATGAGGATGTTATTAATAAGAAATCGCTCCGCATAGTCGGTTCGGTGAAACAATGACTGATAACCCATTAAAATAATGATCAGACCTGTTAGAGCATTGTATTCTTAATACTCCTATATGGTTTTGGCACGTTCGGATTCATAAATGAGGATGTTATTAATAATAAATCGTTCCGCATAGTCGGTTCAGCGGTGAGTTCGTGCACGACTAAGTCCCACCGGCATAGTCGGTTCGGTCAAACTATGACTGACAACCCATTCCAAAAACGATTGGACTCGTTAGAGCAGTGTATTCTTAGTACTCCTATATGGTTTTGGTACGTTCGGATTCATAAATGAGGAAGTTATTAATAATAAATCGTTCCGCATAGTCGGTTCAGCGGTGAGTTCGTGCACGACTAAGTCCCACCGGCATAGTCGGTTCGGTCAAACTATGACTGACAACCCATTCCAAAAACGATTGGACTCGTTAGAGCAGTGTACTCTTAGTACTCCTATATGGTTTTGGCACGTTCGGATTCATAAATGAGGATGTTATTAATAAGAAATCGCTCCGCATAGTCGGTTCGGTGAAACAATGACTGATAACCCATTAAAATAATGATCAGACCTGTTAGAGCATTGTATTCTTAATACTCCTATATGGTTTTGGCACGTTCGGATTCATAAATGAGGATGTTATTAATAATAAATCGTTCCGCATAGTCGGTTCAGCGGTGAGTTCGTGCACGACTAAGTCCCACCGGCATAGTCGGTTCGGTCAAACTATGACTGACAACCCATTCCAAAAACGATTGGACTCGTTAGAGCAGTGTACTCTTAGTACTCCTATATGGTTTTGGCACGTTCGGACTCATAAATGAGGATGTTATTAATAAGAAATCGCTCCGCATAGTCGGTTCGGTGAAACAATGACTGATAACCCATTAAAATAATGATCAGACCTGTTAGAGCATTGTATTCTTAATACTCCTATATGGTTTTGGCACGTTCGGATTCATAAATGAGGATGTTATTAATAATAAATCGTTCCGCATAGTCGGTTCAGCGGTGAGTTCGTGCACGACTAAGTCCCACCGGCATAGTCGGTTCGGTCAAACTATGACTGACAACCCATTCCAAAAACGATTGGACTCGTTAGAGCAGTGTACTCTTAGTACTCCTATATGGTTTTGGCACGTTCGGATTCATAAATGAGGATGTTATTAATAAGAAATCGCTCCGCATAGTCGGTTCGGTGAAACAATGACTGATAACCCATTAAAATAATGATCAGACCTGTTAGAGCATTGTATTCTTAATACTCCTATATGGTTTTGGCACGTTCGGATTCATAAATGAGGATGTTATTAATAATAAATCGTTCCGCATAGTCGGTTCAGCGGTGAGTTCGTGCACGACTAAGTCCCACCGGCATAGTCGGTTCGGTCAAACTATGACTGACAACCCATTCCAAAAACGATTGGACTCGTTAGAGCAGTGTACTCTTAGTACTCCTATATGGTTTTGGCACGTTCGGATTCATAAATGAGGATGTTATT
>NW_027474308.1:35000-37500 GCF_050947335.1 Megachile rotundata | reverse complement strand
GTTTTTTCTTTTGCTGTCGCGTTCCGACGCAAAATCCCAAGAAAAGGGCGAGAATGCCAGAGACAGCCATGTAAACCATCGGTGAGTGACTTATCATGGTCCAGAGAATAAAGGGTTAAAGGAAAAAAAAAATCCCATTTTTAACGTGCGTGGTACACCTTCGTCGTGTATATATCGTTCGATGAAACCACGAGCGCACAAAAGGAGGAACAAAAGCGTTTCGAGATCGATCTTCGGTGTAAATGTCATTGTTCATTTGCGTTCGACCGTTGTTCGATAAAAGAAATTTAACACACGAACAACAATGAAGGGAGACTCTCGCAAGACGATCACCAAATAAGCGTTTATCGTTCGATCGGTCCGGGTTTTTCAACGTCCGTCCGGCACAATTATGCACTTCGAGGACTGGACGACCGGAACCCGTATTGGGATCGCGCGGTCTTCCGCTTCTAATCAACGACAACGAAGCGATCTGCGCTTGTAAATGTTAAAAAAACGTGGCGAAGCTACGATCTCGTAATAATTTAACCGTGAAAGAGCTTCCGTCGCACGTTTATTTTTAACTTTTCTCCTCGTTGTATAAACTTTCGCACCGTCGAAAAAAAAATTCGACAATCATTTCAGACAACGTCGGGAGCGCGGAGAAACGCCGTAAACACGCTCTACTCTCGGCTTGCTTCCTTCAATTGGTGTCTAACAATTCTCTCGCAGGGCGAAGAATCATTTTCTCTCTCGTCTAAATATCCTTCTGTAGTTAGGTGTTTTCGACTCGGGAGCGCTCTTTCACGGGCGGTCGTATATGGTCTCTTTTAGGGGTTTAACTAGAAACCACGACTCACGCAAGCCGAGATAAGCGCATTCCGCCGAGAAGATCCTAAAAACTAAGAATTGCGAGATATACGAAAATGTTCTTCTGTCGCCTGTGAAAAAAATGAACACTAGCAAAGAGAGGGCGAGACACGAACGTTCCATTTAACATTCTCCGCGTCAAACGCCGACGAAATGTCCAACCATCGCTCGTACGTTTTCGCCAATTTCGCAAGTTGTTCTCTCTCTCGCGTTCGACCATCGGATCCCGCTCCGAAACGTTCGACTTTTCGGCGTTTAACAGTTTCGTTTTATCTAGTCGAACGACGAGCGGTACCGAAAAAAATTTAACAATGAAGAGAAAACCTTTTGCTGCTAAAGGCAAACGCAAGCAGTCTTTAGTTATATAAACGACCCTCAGCCAGGCGTGGTCCAGGAATTGTATCCGTGGACCGCAATGTGCGTTCGAAATGTCGATGTTCATGTGTCCTGCAGTTCACACGTTGACGCGCAATTAGCTGCGTTCTTCATCGACCCACGAGCCAAGTGATCCACCGTTCAGGGTAATCGTATAAAAATTTTTGTTCATATTTAACAACTCAGCGTCTGAAAACCAGTATGTACGTGATTTATTTAACCTGGTTTATAAATTCGTTCGATTGTCCATAGAATACTAACTCCAATCCAAGCGCAAGATCGAGTATCGGTATTCGGACGTCGTCCCGTCATAGCTCTGTTCACAGATTTACCCGAGCTGATTGATGATTAAGACGACACGATAACGTCCATGGACGGGTAAAGGACCGTATAAAACTACAGAACCGCCGATGAAACAACGCTCTGTGACGCATTTCTCTTCGTGCGGCGAGTTTTCAGTCCGTTCCGGGTGGTAAAGTCATTCAAAAACCGTGGAAAATACGAAACGCGCTGTCGCGCGTAACACAGAGTCTCCTGCTCGCTGCTTACATATATTGGACGTCTTGGCGGTATCGCGAGATTCGATACGGACACTCCATGGCCGGCGTCAGATCGGTCTACCAACGAAGGAGACTACGCTATCGTTTTCGCTTCTCAGCCGGTCCGTAAAGCGATACGTTACCATATCGTCCGTCGTAAGCAGGCGGACTCTCGTGAAGTTGCGACTTCGTTCGTCGAAGCGGTTTCGTGGTTCGATTTCCATCGGTTACCCGGACACCCCCCGCGTGAAAGCCTCCGTGTCACACTCTAAATTTCGTTTCTCGTTTAACACGAAATAGAGAGAGGCTAAAAGGGGGTGTTCCCTTTGGTCCAAAGACAAAATTTATAGAGAGAAAGAAAATAAAATGAGAGTCTCTCACGAAGCGGGCGAAAAAAAAAAAACAAGAAATTTAACAATTTTTTTTCGCAAACCCATGCATTTCGTTACCAAACGTCCCAAAATATTTCTTTATATTCTCTCTCGTGTTTTCACACGGGGTCGAGAGAGTACGCAACACGAATCAAGAATAAAAATTATAGAAAGGAAAGTCCGATAAGAATATTTCGAGATTCTTATAACCTTCACCTCTTCCTTACTTCTCCGAAATCTCTCCGCTTTCCTGGCGCGTATCTATTTAACAATTTCGATTCTCTCCTCCTTTTAACTCAGACGTCGCAACGAACGGGTACACCATGCATACGATCCATTTTTTACATAACGAACCTTCTGCCGGTA
>NW_027474308.1:15000-32500 GCF_050947335.1 Megachile rotundata | reverse complement strand
ACAAAGTTATTCAGAGTCATCATAGCCGACGATGGGAAGACGGACGAACCGTCCGCCGCATCGATTGGTTTTGATCTAATAAAAGCATTCCTCCCATCTCTGGGTGGAATTCTGGTTTGCATGTATTAGCTCTAGAATTACCACAGTTATCCAAGTAAATTGTTGTACGATCTAAGAAACCAAAACTGATTTAATGAGCCATTCGCGGTTTCACCTTAATTCGGTATGTACTTAGACATGCATGGCTTAATCTTTGAGACAAGCATATGACTACTGGCAGGATCAACCAGGGAGCTTAAAGAATTATTTCATTTTTCTTAAGCCAATTTTATTTAACATCAAATTGGGTCTTTCTACGTTCGACGGCGCCTTTACAATTTAACAACGACCGATCGACGTTAAGACTCACAATTCTCCTCCTCCTTTTCTCTCTCTCTCTCTCTCTCTCTCGTTTCGATTTTATTACGAATCCTCCACAACCTCAATGCCGGAGATTCGAAGAAACGCATATCGACGTAGTAATGCCGAAGAATAATATTCTCTCCGGTTCAAAAAAGTTTTGAAAGCACGTACACACCGCTTTCACGCCGTTCGTCGAAACGTAAGAAGCGCGTAAACCGCACACGCTCGGAACGAATTAATCGATCCCCATTCGGTGTAAGCGCGTAACAAGCACGCTGGACGTTGTGTTCGTTTACTTCAGTTTTTCAGCTTAAACGTTCCCTTTTCTTTTATGATTATTTTTGTACAACTTTTTGTACACGAACCAATTTGCAGCTCTCCTCTTTTTGCCCGTTTCCTTTTCTGGTTCGTAATATTATTTATATTACGTGAAGTTATATTATAAGTCTTTGATATACAATATTTCGTTTAACGACACAACACCGAAATAGCGCGTATAGCGGAGCACGCTGGACAATACGCTATGGCGCGTACAGCGGACATGCTGTTCGTCGAAACGAATCGAAACCGTGTCGATATAAACGTTTCGTTCCTCCACGGGGGTCTCTTTCTCTTATTTTGTATCGATAAAGCGCGTAAAAAAATGCAAATCCTTTCGTGCCAGAAAGATTTCTCGTTGAAAAGTTTTAGAAGCACGTAACACCGCTTTTCATTTCACGCTTTGCATCGAAACGGTATAAGCACGTAAACCACACACGCTCGCTCGTATTGAACCTCCACAATATCGGTGTTCTTTCGCCTTTTTTCATAAATACCATTTTTTGCAATGAACCAATATCAGCTTAAACGTTCCTTTTTTATTTGGTTCTTCTCTCTCCTCTCATGTGTTTCAGTCATATTAAAAATTGTTGTTCCTCCAAACTCTCTCTATTCTCTCTCCTTTCACTCTCTTTGGTATTTTATTTAAGACACACCGATAAAGGTTAGCGCGTACAGTGGCGTGCTGAACGTACCGTGATAGCGCGTACAACGGACATGCTGTTCGAAAAACGAACAAGAGGAAGCACGTACAAAGGTAGCTCGCGCTAGGCATATATCGATACGAAACCTCCGTTTTTAGTCTCTCTTTTCGTCGTGGATATCGAAGAAGCGCGTAAAAGAAAATCCCGCTAAAACTCTCTCCGTGCCGGAAAGTGTGTATCCGTTGAAATTTTGGAAGCACGTACACCCGCTTTCACGCTTTACATCGAAACGGTATAAGCACGTAAACCACACACGCTCCGTATTGAACCTCCACAATATCGGTGTTCTTTCCGCCTTTTTCATAAATACCATTTTTTTGTGATGAACCAATATCAGCTTAAACGTTCCCTTTTTTTATTTGGTTCTTCTCTCATGTGTTTTTCAGTCATATTAAATTTTTGTTCCTCCAAACTCTCTCTTCTATTCTCTCCTTTCAACTCTCTTTGGTATTTTATTTAAGACACACCGATAAAGGTTAGCGCGTACAAGTGGCGTGCTGAACGTACCGTGATAGCGCGTACAACGGACATGCTGTTCGAAAAAAACAAATCGGAGCAAGCACGTGCACAGAGAATTTTAGCTCGCGCTGGGCACATCGATTCTTACAAATCCACCCAAATTTTTATTTTCTCTCTCTCAAAATTTCGTGTCATAGTTACGATACACCGTAATAATATTTTTTGTACGTATAAGCGAAAACTCGATGTAATATCGAGAAATCACCCGTACCGAAAACTCTTCACTTTGGAAGAAGTTTCCATTTCAGAAACCGTTTTTACGAGTCATAGTTACATATTATTTCGTTTCAATATCTCTGCGCTGTACGTATAGTGAAGCATTTATTTAATATTTTACTTCATCGTACCGAAAAACTCTCCGCGAAGAAGAAGTTTTCTCGCGCATCGAGAAAATATTTAGGCGTTCGAGACGCACAAAACATTAAGGGGACGTAATATCATTTCTGAATTTCGGAATAAATATTCCGTTTCAAAATTTTTTAGCCTCTCGACTGAAGGCGTTGTAACGAACAAGTTCGTTCAACACCACTATCTAATTCATTTTTAAAATAAATTTTATAAAACCTTTTTTGGCCCGTTTTAGAACGGTCGGTTTTATTCTATCCCTTTTTAATTTTTAGTAGCCTGTGCCGCTTGAGTCAGTACAACGTACACACCAAAGTGCATACGAGTCACCAGCCTCATGTTAAAGGTTCGTCGCATATGTGCCATTTGGTCTTAGACGCCGACACGCGACAATGCAGTGTGGAGAAAATCCTGCATCGATACCGAGAACACGAACAGTCGAGGCAACACGAAGTTACGCACGAGGAGCGGTGGACTAGTTCTCAACCGAGGTCATAGAATAGCCACGCGCCCGACTCTGTTCCGTCTGGTACGATCGGACCGAACGTCTCCTTATAGGTACCGAACGGCCGGCCGGATGGTCGGCGACGCCGGCCGTTACGCACGGGCGCTTACGATGCTAACGCGCGATCCGAACGTGCCAATTCGAAAGTGCGGTAAAACTTAGCGCGAAAAAATCGATTTTTCAAAAAGTTGTCAAACACGCTAAAAAGTATACGGACGATGTTTTAACAATTATTTTACGAAATTTAATGACAAAATTAATCGAAAAAAAATTTTTTTTCCTTTTCTCGCCAAAATAAATACCAAACGAATTTCTAACGTAATAAACGAGTAACAAATAACAGTATACGTCCAAATAACATACAAGAATCGAGAAAATATTTATATTTTTTCAAAAAATTGAGCAAAAATCTCTCCGCATAGTCGGTTCGGTGCCGAGTCCGAACGTACCAAAGTCCCTCCGGCATAGTCGGTTCGGTGAATCGACGACTAACAACCTATATAAAAAACGATTAAAACCTATAGAATAACGTATCACTAGAACATTTATACCATTTTGGCACGTTCGGATTCATAATTAACGAAATTATCGAAAATTTTTCATTGCGCATAGTCGGTTCGGTGAAAAGGTGACTGACAACCTATATTAAAAATGATTAAAACGTATAGAATAACGCACTACTAGAACATTTATACCATTTTGGCACGTTCGGATTCATAATTAACGAAATTATCCAAAATTTTTCGTTCCGCATAGTCGGTTCGGTGAAACGATGACTGACAACCTATATAAAAAACAATTAAAACCAATAGAATAACGTATTACTAGAACATTTATACAATTTTGGCACGTTCGGATTCATAAATAACAAAATTATTGAAAATTTTTCGTTCCGCATAGTCGGTTCGGTGGACCGTCTGATGCGAGACAATGTCCCACCGGCATAGTCGGTTCGGTGAATCGACGACTGACAACCTATATAAAAAACGATTAAAACCTATAGAATAACGTATCACTAGAACATTTATACCATTTTGGCACGTTCGGATTCATAATTAACGAAATTATCGAAAATTTTTCATTGCGCATAGTCGGTTCGGTGAAAAGGTGACTGACAACCTATATTAAAAATGATTAAAACGTATAGAATAACGCACTACTAGAACATTTATACCATTTTGGCACGTTCGGATTCATAATTAACGAAATTATCCAAAATTTTTCGTTCCGCATAGTCGGTTCGGTGAAACGATGACTGACAACCTATATAAAAAACGATTAAAACCAATAGAATAACGTATTACTAGAACATTTATACAATTTTGGCACGTTCGGATTCATAAATAACAAAATTATTGACAATTTTTCGTTCCGCATAGTCGGTTCGGTGGACCGTCTGATGCGAGACAATGTCCCACCGGCATAGTCGGTTCGGTGAATCGACGACTGACAACCTATATAAAAAACGATTAAAACCTATAGAATAACGTATCACTAGAACATTTATACCATTTTGGCACGTTCGGATTCATAATTGACGAAATTATCGAAAATTTTTCATTGCGCAGAGTCGGTTCGGTGAAAAGGTGACTGACAACCTATATTAGAAATGATTAAAACGTATAGAATAACGCATTACTAGAACATTTATACTATTTTGGCACGTTCGGATTCATAATTAACGAAATTATCTAAAATTTTTCGTTCCGCATAGTCGGTTCGGTGAAACGATGACTGACAACCTATATTAATAACGATTAAAACCTATAGAATAACGTATTATTAGAACGTTTATACAATTTTGGCACGTTCGGATTCATAAATAACAAAATTATTGAAAATTTTTCGTTCCGCATAGTCGGTTCGGTAGGCCGTCCGACCGGGACCAAGTCCGTTCGGCATAGTCGGTTCGGTGAAACGATGACTGACAACCTATACTAAGAACGATTGAAACCAATAGAATAACGCATTACTAGAACATTTATACCATTTTGACACGTTCGGATTCATAATTAACGAAATTATCGAAAATTTTTCATTACGCATAGTCGGTTCGGTGAAAAGGTGACTGACAACCTATATTAAAAATGATTAAAACGTATAGAATAACGCACTACTAGAACATTTATACCATTTTGGCACGTTCGGATTCATAATTAACGAAATTATCCAAAATTTTTCGTTCCGCATAGTCGGTTCGGTGAAACGATGACTGACAACCTATATAAAAAACGATTAAAACCAATAGAATAACGTATTACTAGAACATTTATACAATTTTGGCACGTTCGGATTCATAAATAACAAAATTATTGAAAATTTTTCGTTCCGCATAGTCGGTTCGGTGGACCGTCCGATGCGAGACAATGTCCCACCGGCATAGTCGGTTCGGTGAATCGACGACCGACAACCTATATAAAAAACGATTAAAACCTATAGAATAACGTATCACTAGACCATTTATACCATTTTAGCACGTTCCTATTCATGATTAACGAAATTATCGAAAATTTTTCATTGCGCATAGTCGGTTCGGTGAAACGGTGACTGACAACCTATATTAAAAATGATTATAACGTATAGAATAACGTATCACTAGAACATTTATACAATGTTGGCACGTTCGGATTCATAAATAACAAAATTATTGAAAATTTTTCATTACGCATAGTCGGTTCGGTGAAACGGTGACTGACAACCTATATTAAAAATGATTAAAACGTAAGGAATAACGCATTACTAGACCATTTATACCATTTTGCCACGTTCGGATTCATAATTAACGAAGTTATCTAAAATTTTTCGTTCCGCATAGTCGGTTCGGTGAAACGATGATTGACAACCTATATATAAAACGATTAAAACCAATAGAATAACGTATTACTAGAACATTTATACAATTTTGGCACGTTCGGATTCATAAATAACAAAATTATTGAAAATTTTTCGTTCCGCATAGTCGGTTCGGTGGACCGTCCGATGCGAGACAATGTCCCACCGGCATTGTCGGTTCGGTGAATCGACGACCGACAACCTATATAAAAAACGATTAAAACCTATAGAATAACGTATCACTAGACCATTTATACCATTTTAGCACGTTCCTATTCATGATTAACGAAATTATCGAAAATTTTTCATTGCGCATAGTCGGTTCGGTGAAACGGTGACTGACAACCTATATTAAAAATGATTATAACGTATAGAATAACGTATCACTAGAACATTTATACAATGTTGGCACGTTCGGATTCATAAATAACAAAATTATTGAAAATTTTTCGTTCCGCATAGTCGGTTCGGTAGGCCGTCCGACCGGGACCAAGTCCTTCCGGCATAGTCGGTTCGGTGAAACGATGACTGACAACCTATATTAAAAACGATTAAAACCTATAGAATAACGTATTACTGGAACATTTATACAATTTTTGCACGTTCGGATTCATAAATAACAAAATTATTGAAAATTATTCGTTCCGCATAGTCGGTTCGGTGAAACGATGACTGACAACCTATATTAAAAACGATTAAAACCTATAGAATAACGTATTACTGGAACATTTATACAATTTTTGCACGTTCGGATTCATAAATAACAAAATTATTGAAAATTATTCGTTCCGCATAGTCGGTTCGGTGGGCCGTCCGAGCACGACCAAGTCCGTCCGGCATAGTCGGTTCGGTGAAACGATGACTGACAACCTATACTAAGAACGATTAAAACCAATAGAATAACGTATTACTAGAACGTTTATACAACTTTGGCACGTTCGGATTCATAAATAACAAAATTATTGAGAATTATTCGTTCCGCATAGTCGGTTCGGTGAAACGATGATTGACAACCTGTATAAAAATTGTTCATAACCGATAAAGTAACGTATTTCTAGCACCGATATACCGTTTCGGCACTTTCGGATACATAATTAACGAAATTATCGAAAATTTTTCATTCCGCATACTCGGTTCGGTGAAACGATGACTGACAACCTATAATAAAAACGATTAAAACCTATCGAATATCGTATGGCTAGAAGTTTTATACCGCTTTGACACGTTCGGATTAATAAATAACAAAATTATTGAAAATTTTTCGTTCCGCATAGTCGGTTCGGTGGGCCGTCCGAGCACGACCAAGTCCTTCCGGCATAGTCGGTTCGGTGAAACGATGACTGACAACCTATACTAAGAACGATTAAAACCAATAGAATAACGTATTACTAGAACGTTTATACAACTTTGGCACGTTCGGATTCATAAATAACAAAATTATTGAGAATTATTCGTTCCGCATAGTCGGTTCGGTGAAACGATGATTGACAACCTGTATAAAAATTGTTCATAACCGATAAAGTAACGTATTTCTAGCACCGATATACCGTTTCGGCACTTTCGGATACATAATTAACGAAATTATCGAAAATTTTTCATTCCGCATACTCGGTTCGGTGAAACGATGACTGACAACCTATAATAAAAACGATTAAAACCTATCGAATATCGTATGGCTAGAAGTTTTATACCGCTTTGACACGTTCGGATTAATAAATAACAAAATTATTGAAAATTTTTCGTTCCGCATAGTCGGTTCGGTGGGCCGTCCGAGCACGACCAAGTCCTTCCGGCATAGTCGGTTCGGTGAAACGATGACTGACAACATATATAAAAAACGATCAAAACCTATAGAATAACGTATTGCTAGAACATTTATACCACTTTGGCACGTTCGGATTCATTATTAACGTAATTATCGAAATTTTTTCATTCCGCATAGTCGGTTCGGTGAAACGATGATTGACAACCTATATAAAAATTGCTCAAAACCAATAAAGTAACGTATATCTAGCACCGCTATACCGTTTCGGCACGTTCGGATTCATAAATGTCGAAATTAACGGAGAAACATCGTTCCGCATAGTCGGTTCGGTGAACCGATGACTGACAACGCATATAAAAAACACTTAGAATCGATGCCGTAGCCGATTTCTATTGCCGCTAGAACGTTTTGGTACGTCCGAATTCAATATCGTAGAAATTATCCACGAAACTCTGTTCCGCATAGTCGGTTCGGTGGACCGTCCGAGTGCGACCAAGTCCCTCCGGCATAGTCGGTTCGGTGGATCGGCTACTGACAACCTATTGAATTATTGCTTAGAATAGATAAAGTAACGTATTTCTAGTGTCCCTATACCGTTTTGGCACGTTCGGATGCACTATTGTAGATATTATCGATAAAACTCCGTTCCGCTTAGTCGGTTCGGTGAACCGATGACCGACAACGCATAGAAAAATCACTCAGTATCAATACTGTAACAGATTTCTATTACCGCCATAACGTTTTTGTACGTTCGAATTCAAAATGGTAGAAATTATCGACGAAACTCCGTTCCGCTTAGTCGGTTCGGTACGGAGCGCAACCGCGACGATGTCCCCCCGGCATAGTCGGTTCGGTGGATCGGCTACTGACAACCTATTGAATTAATGCTCAGAATCGATGCAGTAACGTATTTCTAGCATTCCTATACCGTTTTGCCACGTTCGGATCCACTATTGTACATATTATCGACAAAACTCCGTTCCGCTTAGTCGGTTCGGTGAACCGATGACCGACAACGCATAGAAAAATCACTCAGTATCGATACTGTAACGGATTTCTATTACCGCCATAACGTTTTTGTACGTTCGAATTCAAAATGGTAGAAATTATCGACGAAACTCCGTTCCGCTTAGTCGGTTCGGTACGGAGCGCAACCGCGACGATGTCCCCCCGGCATAGTCGGTTCGGTGGATCGGCTACTGACAACCTATTGAATTAATGCTCAGAATCGATGCAGTAACGTATTTCTAGCATTCCTATACCGTTTTGGCACGTTCGGATCCACTATTGTACATATTATCGACAAAACTCCGTTCCGCTTAGTCGGTTCGGTGAACCGATGACCGACAACGCATAGAAAAATCACTCAGTATCGATACTGTAACGGATTTCTATTACCGCCATAACGTTTTTGTACGTTCGAATTCAAAATGGTAGAAATTATCGACGAAACTCCGTTCCGCTTAGTCGGTTCGGTACGGAGCGCAACCGCGACGATGTCCCCCCGGCATAGTCGGTTCGGTGGATCGGCTACTGACAACCTATTGAATTAATGCTCAGAATCGATGCAGTAACGTATTTCTAGCATTCCTATACCGTTTTGCCACGTTCGGATCCACTATTGTACATATTATCGACAAAACTCCGTTCCGCTTAGTCGGTTCGGTGAACCGATGACCGACAACGCATAGAAAAATCACTCAGTATCGATACTGTAACGGATTTCTATTACCGCCATAACGTTTTTGTACGTTCGAATTCAAAATGGTAGAAATTATCGACGAAACTCCGTTCCGCTTAGTCGGTTCGGTACGGAGCGCAACCGCGACGATGTCCCCCCGGCATAGTCGGTTCGGTGGATCGGCTACTGACAACCTATTGAATTAATGCTCAGAATCGATGCAGTAACGTATTTCTAGCATTCCTATACCGTTTTGGCACGTTCGGATCCACTATTGTACATATTATCGACAAAACTCCGTTCCGCTTAGTCGGTTCGGTGAACCGATGACCGACAACGCATAGAAAAATCACTCAGTATCGATACTGTAACGGATTTCTATTACCGCCATAACGTTTTTGTACGTTCGAATTCAAAATGGTAGAAATTATCGACGAAACTCCGTTCCGCTTAGTCGGTTCGGTACGGAGCGCAACCGCGACTATGTCCCCCCGGCATAGTCGGTTCGGTGGATCGGCTACTGACAACCTATTGAATTAATGCTTAGAATAGATAAAGTAACGTATTTCTAGCATTCCTGTACCAGTTTGGCACGTTCGGGTGCGCAATTGTTCGAGTTATCGACGAAACTCCGTTCCGCATAGTCGGTTCGGTGCGTCGTTTACATTTTCTAAGTCCTGGCCGCGTATTGCTTTCTCATTTCCAAAGTCCTGGCCGCGTATTGCTTTCTCATTTCCATAGTCCTGGCCGCGTATTGCTTTCTCATTTCCATAGTCCTGGCCGCGTATTGCTTTCTCATTTCCAAAGTCCTGGCCGCGTATTGCTTTCTCATTTCCAAAGTCCTGGCCGCGTATTGCTTTCTCATTTTCAATGTCCTGGCCGCGTATTGCTTTCCGTCTTTCTAACATCCGACCGTGTAGTACTTAGCATTTTCGAAGTCTCAGCCGCGTTATGAGATTTATTTTTTTAAGTCCGCCGGCGCTCATGGCTTTATTTTTTTCTCTACGCGCGCGCGCGTGCCTTTCTATTTTTTTTCTAAGTCCAACGGCGTATTGCTTTCAAAAAATTTTCTTCGCGCTTCGCGCGAACGAGGAACAAAAAAAAAATTTTTTTTTCCTCTCCTCTCACTTACTTTCCTTGCCTTTCCCCCCCCTTCTTCACCCTTTTCTTCACACTTTCGCTCTCTATATAATATATATATTATTATGTCTAATAATATAATCAACTATTATTTATTATATTAATATTATAATATAATATAATTTATAAGTGTGATGTTAAAACCTCATTCACACTCTCAAACTTATAATTAATTTGATCTCTCCAACACTTTTATTAGGGGCCTTTCTCCTCAAATCGTAATGTTCCACTGTAACATCGTGGACATAGATACTGAGGATAGACCACGGAGAGATCATATATTTCTGACACTTCTTGTATTAGAAACTTTGCGTTTCGTTGCTTTCGCAGATGTTCGTCGTCCACATCTTGTTGTGCGAGTCGCATATCTCAACCTTCGTTCTTTAATTCTCACAAAGTTGTACGAAGTCGCGAAATAAACATGTATCTCGCATTCGTACGAGAGGTGTCTGGCCTTCCTCAGAACACCTCTCTCTTTATTAGTACGATCTAAGTATATATCTCGTGTGTCTCGTGCCGAAGTCCAGAAAAATTTCTATAAACTTTGCCTTTTTTCCATACGGCAGACACATTTTTGCTTAGGACACCTCTATTTTGCTTTGCAAAATTTTATATAACTTTATTTTGGGGACGTAATCTTAGCATGTATTATTCGATGTATTTTAACATCAGTTACTTCTCGTCATTCGCCACAGTTCTGCTTTTTACCACACTTTGGGTCCTTTTCAACCCGCGGTAACATTTGGCGGAGAGCGACGCTGCCCCATCGTCCGGCATGTTCGGACCGTCGTCTCCCATATAGATACCGAACGGCCGTCCAAATGGTCGGCGACGCCGGCTCTTACGCACTGAACCTTATAGTGAAAAAGTGCGATTTTTGCTCAACTTTTCAAAAGTCGATTTTTACTTTAAAAATTTTACGAACTTCCCAACTTACGTTGTCGTTCGTCATATTTCCATGCACCACCAATTGCCATTTCATATCATTTCTCATGGTACGAAAGTATCGAAGTAAAAATACTTAGTCTTTCGTACGAGAGAAATTTTGCCTTAGGACACCTTCACAGTTCGTGTAAAATTTCATTAATTTTACTTTGAACATAATTCTAGTTTATGTCAGATCGATGCATTTTAGCAACGATTATTCGTACTTGCCAAAGTTCCGCTTATACGTATATTGGGTCTGTTTGACCCGCGGTAACTTATGGCGGAGAACGACGCTGCCCCATCGTCCGGTATGTTCGGACCGTCGTCTCCCATATAGATACCGAACGGCCGTCCAAATGGTCGGCGACGCCGGCTCTTACGCACTGAACCTTATAGTGAAAAAGTGCGATTTTTACTCAACTTTTCAAAAGTCGATTTTTACTTTAAAAATTTTACGAACTTCCCAACTTACGTTGTCGTTCGTCATATTTCCATGCACCACCAATTGTCATTTCATATCATTTCTCATGGTACGAAAGTATCGAAGTAAAAATACTTAGTCTTTCGTACGAGAGAAATTTTGCCTTAGGACACCTTCAGTTCGTGTAAAATTTCATTAATTTTACTTTGAACATAATTCTAGTTTATGTCAGATCGATGCATTTTAGCAACGATTATTCGTACTTGCCAAAGTTCCGCTTATACGTATATTGGGTCTTTTTGACCCGCGGTAACTTTTGGCGGAGAACGACGCTGCCCCATCGTCCGGTATGTTCGGACCGTCGTCTCCCATATAGATACCGAACGGCCGTCCAAATGGTCGGCGACGCCGGCTCTTACGCACTGAACCTTATAGTGAAAAAGTGCGATTTTTGCTCAACTTTTCAAAAGTCGATTTTTACTTTAAAAATTTTACGAACTTCCCAACTTACGTTGTCGTTCGTCATATTTCCATGCACCACCAATTGCCATTTCATATCATTTCTCATGGTACGAAAGTATCGAAGTAAAAATACTTAGTCTTTCGTACGAGAGAAATTTTGCCTTAGGACACCTTCAGTTCGTGTAAAATTTCATTAATTTTACTTTGAACATAATTCTAGTTTATGTCAGATCGATGCATTTTAGCAACGATTATTCGTACTTGCCAAAGTTCCGCTTATACGTATATTGGGTCTTTTTGACCCGCGGTAACTTTTGGCGGAGAACGACGCTGCCCCATCGTCCGGTATGTTCGGACCGTCGTCTCCCATACAGGTACCGAACGGCCGGCCGGATGGTCGGCGACGCCGGCCGTTACGCACGGGCGCTTACGATGCTAACGCGCGATCCGAACGTGCCAATTCGAGAGTGCGGTAAAACTTAGCGTGAAAAAATCGATTTTCCAAAAAGTTGTAAAACACGTTTAAAATGATGATAAATGAATTCGTGTATAAAAAATTTTTTTTTTCGGTAGAAATTGAGAAAAAACCGCTCCGCATAGTCGGTTCGGTGAAACGATGACTGATAACCCATTAAAATAATGATCAGACCTGTTAGAGCATTGTATTCTTAGTACTCCTATATGGTTTTGGTACGTTCGGATTCATAAATGAGGAAGTTATTAATAATAAATCGTTCCGCATAGTCGGTTCGGTGAAACAATGACTGATAACCCATTAAAATAATGATCAGACCTGTTAGAGCATTGTATTCTTAATACTCCTATATGGTTTTGGCACGTTCGGATTCATAAATGAGGATGTTATTAATAATAAATCGTTCCGCATAGTCGGTTCAGCGGTGAGTTCGTGCACGACTAAGTCCCACCGGCATAGTCGGTTCGGTCAAACTATGACTGACAACCCATTCCAAAAACGATTGGACTCGTTAGAGCAGTGTATTCTTAGTACTCCTATATGGTTTTGGTACGTTCGGATTCATAAATGAGGAAGTTATTAATAATAAATCGTTCCGCATAGTCGGTTCAGCGGTGAGTTCGTGCACGACTAAGTCCCACCGGCATAGTCGGTTCGGTCAAACTATGACTGACAACCCATTCCAAAAACGATTGGACTCGTTAGAGCAGTGTACTCTTAGTACTCCTATATGGTTTTGGCACGTTCGGATTCATAAATGAGGATGTTATTAATAAGAAATCGCTCCGCATAGTCGGTTCGGTGAAACAATGACTGATAACCCATTAAAATAATGATCAGACCTGTTAGAGCATTGTATTCTTAATACTCCTATATGGTTTTGGCACGTTCGGATTCATAAATGAGGATGTTATTAATAATAAATCGTTCCGCATAGTCGGTTCAGCGGTGAGTTCGTGCACGACTAAGTCCCACCGGCATAGTCGGTTCGGTCAAACTATGACTGACAACCCATTCCAAAAACGATTGGACTCGTTAGAGCAGTGTATTCTTAGTACTCCTATATGGTTTTGGTACGTTCGGATTCATAAATGAGGAAGTTATTAATAATAAATCGTTCCGCATAGTCGGTTCAGCGGTGAGTTCGTGCACGACTAAGTCCCACCGGCATAGTCGGTTCGGTCAAACTATGACTGACAACCCATTCCAAAAACGATTGGACTCGTTAGAGCAGTGTACTCTTAGTACTCCTATATGGTTTTGGCACGTTCGGATTCATAAATGAGGATGTTATTAATAAGAAATCGCTCCGCATAGTCGGTTCGGTGAAACAATGACTGATAACCCATTAAAATAATGATCAGACCTGTTAGAGCATTGTATTCTTAATACTCCTATATGGTTTTGGCACGTTCGGATTCATAAATGAGGATGTTATTAATAATAAATCGTTCCGCATAGTCGGTTCAGCGGTGAGTTCGTGCACGACTAAGTCCCACCGGCATAGTCGGTTCGGTCAAACTATGACTGACAACCCATTCCAAAAACGATTGGACTCGTTAGAGCAGTGTACTCTTAGTACTCCTATATGGTTTTGGCACGTTCGGACTCATAAATGAGGATGTTATTAATAAGAAATCGCTCCGCATAGTCGGTTCGGTGAAACAATGACTGATAACCCATTAAAATAATGATCAGACCTGTTAGAGCATTGTATTCTTAATACTCCTATATGGTTTTGGCACGTTCGGATTCATAAATGAGGATGTTATTAATAATAAATCGTTCCGCATAGTCGGTTCAGCGGTGAGTTCGTGCACGACTAAGTCCCACCGGCATAGTCGGTTCGGTCAAACTATGACTGACAACCCATTCCAAAAACGATTGGACTCGTTAGAGCAGTGTATTCTTAGTACTCCTATATGGTTTTGGTACGTTCGGATTCATAAATGAGGAAGTTATTAATAATAAATCGTTCCGCATAGTCGGTTCAGCGGTGAGTTCGTGCACGACTAAGTCCCACCGGCATAGTCGGTTCGGTCAAACTATGACTGACAACCCATTCCAAAAACGATTGGACTCGTTAGAGCAGTGTACTCTTAGTACTCCTATATGGTTTTGGCACGTTCGGATTCATAAATGAGGATGTTATTAATAAGAAATCGCTCCGCATAGTCGGTTCGGTGAAACAATGACTGATAACCCATTAAAATAATGATCAGACCTGTTAGAGCATTGTATTCTTAATACTCCTATATGGTTTTGGCACGTTCGGATTCATAAATGAGGATGTTATTAATAATAAATCGTTCCGCATAGTCGGTTCAGCGGTGAGTTCGTGCACGACTAAGTCCCACCGGCATAGTCGGTTCGGTCAAACTATGACTGACAACCCATTCCAAAAACGATTGGACTCGTTAGAGCAGTGTATTCTTAGTACTCCTATATGGTTTTGGTACGTTCGGATTCATAAATGAGGAAGTTATTAATAATAAATCGTTCCGCATAGTCGGTTCAGCGGTGAGTTCGTGCACGACTAAGTCCCACCGGCATAGTCGGTTCGGTCAAACTATGACTGACAACCCATTCCAAAAACGATTGGACTCGTTAGAGCAGTGTACTCTTAGTACTCCTATATGGTTTTGGCACGTTCGGATTCATAAATGAGGATGTTATTAATAAGAAATCGCTCCGCATAGTCGGTTCGGTGAAACAATGACTGATAACCCATTAAAATAATGATCAGACCTGTTAGAGCATTGTATTCTTAATACTCCTATATGGTTTTGGCACGTTCGGATTCATAAATGAGGATGTTATTAATAATAAATCGTTCCGCATAGTCGGTTCAGCGGTGAGTTCGTGCACGACTAAGTCCCACCGGCATAGTCGGTTCGGTCAAACTATGACTGACAACCCATTCCAAAAACGATTGGACTCGTTAGAGCAGTGTACTCTTAGTACTCCTATATGGTTTTGGCACGTTCGGACTCATAAATGAGGATGTTATTAATAAGAAATCGCTCCGCATAGTCGGTTCGGTGAAACAATGACTGATAACCCATTAAAATAATGATCAGACCTGTTAGAGCATTGTATTCTTAATACTCCTATATGGTTTTGGCACGTTCGGATTCATAAATGAGGATGTTATTAATAATAAATCGTTCCGCATAGTCGGTTCAGCGGTGAGTTCGTGCACGACTAAGTCCCACCGGCATAGTCGGTTCGGTCAAACTATGACTGACAACCCATTCCAAAAACGATTGGACTCGTTAGAGCAGTGTATTCTTAGTACTCCTATATGGTTTTGGTACGTTCGGATTCATAAATGAGGAAGTTATTAATAATAAATCGTTCCGCATAGTCGGTTCAGCGGTGAGTTCGTGCACGACTAAGTCCCACCGGCATAGTCGGTTCGGTCAAACTATGACTGACAACCCATTCCAAAAACGATTGGACTCGTTAGAGCAGTGTACTCTTAGTACTCCTATATGGTTTTGGCACGTTCGGATTCATAAATGAGGATGTTATTAATAAGAAATCGCTCCGCATAGTCGGTTCGGTGAAACAATGACTGATAACCCATTAAAATAATGATCAGACCTGTTAGAGCATTGTATTCTTAATACTCCTATATGGTTTTGGCACGTTCGGATTCATAAATGAGGATGTTATTAATAATAAATCGTTCCGCATAGTCGGTTCAGCGGTGAGTTCGTGCACGACTAAGTCCCACCGGCATAGTCGGTTCGGTCAAACTATGACTGACAACCCATTCCAAAAACGATTGGACTCGTTAGAGCAGTGTACTCTTAGTACTCCTATATGGTTTTGGCACGTTCGGATTCATAAATGAGGATGTTATTAATAAGAAATCGCTCCGCATAGTCGGTTCGGTGAAACAATGACTGATAACCCATTAAAATAATGATCAGACCTGTTAGAGCATTGTATTCTTAATACTCCTATATGGTTTTGGCACGTTCGGATTCATAAATGAGGATGTTATTAATAATAAATCGTTCCGCATAGTCGGTTCAGCGGTGAGTTCGTGCACGACTAAGTCCCACCGGCATAGTCGGTTCGGTCAAACTATGACTGACAACCCATTCCAAAAACGATTGGACTCGTTAGAGCAGTGTACTCTTAGTACTCCTATATGGTTTTGGCACGTTCGGATTCATAAATGAGGATGTTATTAATAAGAAATCGCTCCGCATAGTCGGTTCGGTGAAACAATGACTGATAACCCATTAAAATAATGATCAGACCTGTTAGAGCATTGTATTCTTAATACTCCTATATGGTTTTGGCACGTTCGGATTCATAAATGAGGATGTTATTAATAATAAATCGTTCCGCATAGTCGGTTCAGCGGTGAGTTCGTGCACGACTAAGTCCCACCGGCATAGTCGGTTCGGTCAAACTATGACTGACAACCCATTCCAAAAACGATTGGACTCGTTAGAGCAGTGTATTCTTAGTACTCCTATATGGTTTTGGTACGTTCGGATTCATAAATGAGGAAGTTATTAATAATAAATCGTTCCGCATAGTCGGTTCAGCGGTGAGTTCGTGCACGACTAAGTCCCACCGGCATAGTCGGTTCGGTCAAACTATGACTGACAACCCATTCCAAAAACGATTGGACTCGTTAGAGCAGTGTACTCTTAGTACTCCTATATGGTTTTGGCACGTTCGGATTCATAAATGAGGATGTTATTAATAAGAAATCGCTCCGCATAGTCGGTTCGGTGAAACAATGACTGATAACCCATTAAAATAATGATCAGACCTGTTAGAGCATTGTATTCTTAGTACTCCTATATGGTTTTGGTACGTTCGGATTCATAAATGAGGAAGTTATTAATAATAAATCGTTCCGCATAGTCGGTTCAGCGGTGAGTTCGTGCACGACTAAGTCCCACCGGCATAGTCGGTTCGGTCAAACTATGACTGACAACCCATTCCAAAAACGATTGGACTCGTTAGAGCAGTGTA
>NW_027474308.1:5000-10000 GCF_050947335.1 Megachile rotundata | reverse complement strand
CTAGGTGCGCCTCTTCTCGCAATGAGAACGAGACGCCCCGGGAGTGCGAGGCCTAATCGTAACGAGGCCCATCCTCCCTTAGTCGACTTCACGGACGACTTTCACTTTCATTTCGCCTTTAGGTTTATCAAATCCCAATGACTCGCGTACATGTTAGACTCCTTGGTCCGTGTTTCAAGACGGGTCCCGAGAGTACCCAAAGCAATAGCGTCGCCGACCGGTAATTCAAAGTTTGGCCAGTCCAAGGACTCCGCCTGCCAACAGCCCGCCAGGCCCGGTTACGGCGCTAAGTCCGTACATCCGGTATCTAGACTGGAACGAGCTTGCGGCGGTCCTGGACGCAGTGCGTTCGAGAATTTTGCGGCCCGATACCGTCTGAGTACCGTCGCGCAGTCGGCCGGGCATCCAAGGGGCTGTCATCGTACGCTAAAAGCAACGGACAGTCTTCGCCTCGGGCCTTAGACCGACACGCAACGGGTCGCGACGTTCTACTAGGGGAGAAGTGCACGACTACATAGCCGGAACATTCGCCGCGGGTGGTGTGCCCACGCCGATGGGAAACCCGCCGTAACGGGACCATCCGGGGCACTATCGCACCAACACGGGAGCCAGCTTCGTTGACGATGAATCTCCCCATTCGATCTTTTGGGTTTCTCGGGTTTACCCCTGAACGGTTTCACGTACTCTTGAACTCTCTCTTCAAAGTTCTTTTCAACTTTCCCTCACGGTACTTGTTCGCTATCGGTCTCGTGGTCATATTTAGCCTTAGATGGAGTTTACCACCCACTTAGGGCTGCACTCTCAAGCAACCCGACTCTAAGGAGAGATCCACCCGAGACGCGTACCGGTCGCTACGGGCCTGGCACCCTCTATGGGTAAGTGGCCCCATTCAAGATGGACTTGGACGCGATTCGATGTCTCGGGATAAACGGATCCTCCTGAACACTACATTTCCCAGCGGCGTTAACCGCGGGATTCAGTGCTGGGCTCATTCCTGTTCGCTCGCCGCTACTAAGGAAATCCTTGTTAGTTTCTTTTCCTCCGCTTATTAATATGCTTAAATTCAGCGGGTAATCTCGCCTGCTCTGAGGTCGTCGAAATTTTATTATTTCTTTTCAAAGTTATACCACAAACTGTACGCTCTTTTCGGGGTTTCGACACGTAATACGAAAGGTATATTAATACCAACGACGCACAGGGATTATGTCGTTCGATTTTTTCCTTGTATCGTTCGATAACCAACTATTTTTCTCTTTTCGGATCAACACAATATCGTCGACTACTCGAAGGTACGTACGAGCCAAAATGAAAGCTCGGTGTCTCCTCTCTCTTTTGTTCGACAAAAGAAAAAAGGCACTTAAAACGCCGCATATTCGGGCAGGCGGGACAACGACAAAAAAAAAAAACGACGACGACGACGTCCGGTTGTTCTCGACTCGCGTCGGAGTATATATGTATATATTATAATCGGATATATCTTTTTATCTATCCAGGGCGCGTTAAAACAAACGACGAGGAGAGACTACGACAACGAGGAGATAAAGGTCGGACACCTTTTCTTCTTACCCTCGGCGCGCTCTCGCACACGATCGTTTCATGTTTCTTTTGTCCCCTAAAGGATACATATACCGTTACAACATATTTACGTTCGAATATACACTCGACGGTCGATAAACCGTAAAGACGCATCGTCCGATACGTTTTTTCTTTTGCTGTCGCGTTCCGACGCAAAATCCCAAGAAAAGGGCGAGAATGCCAGAGACAGCCATGTAAACCATCGGTGACTTATCATGGTCCAGAGAATAAAGGGTTAAAGGAAAAAAGAAATCCCATTTTTAACGTGCGTGGTACACCTTCGTCGTGTATATATCGTTCGATGAAACCACGAGCGCACAAAAGGAGGAACAAAAGCGTTTCGAGATCGATCTTCGGTGTAAATGTCATTGTTCATTTGCGTTCGACCGTTGTTCGATAAAAGAAATTTAACACACGAACAACAATGAAGGGAGACTCTCGCAAGACGATCACCAAATAAGCGTTTATCGTTCGATCGGTCCGGGTTTTTCAACGTCCGTCCGGCACAATTATGCACTTCGAGGACTGGACGACCGGAACCCGTATTGGGATCGCGCGGTCTTCCGCTTCTAATCAACGACAACGAAGCGATCTGCGCTTGTAAATGTTAAAAAAAACGTGGCGAAGCTACGATCTCGTAATAATTTAACCGTGAAAGAGCTTCCGTCGCACGTTTATTTTTAACTTTTCCCCTCGTTGTATAAACTTTCGCACCGTCGAAAAAAAAATTCGACAATCATTTCAGACAACGTCGGGAGCGCGGAGAAACGCCGTAAACACGCTCTACTCTCGGCTTGCTTCCTTCAATTGGTGTCTAACAATTCTCTCGCAGGGCGAAGAATCATTTTCTCTCTCGTCTAAATATCCTTCTGTAGTTAGGTGTTTTCGACTCGGGAGCGCTCTTTCACGGGCGGTCGTATATGGTCTCTTTTAGGGGTTTAACTAGAAACCACGACTCACGCAAGCCGAGATAAGCGCATTCCGCCGAGAAGATCCTAAAAACTAAGAATTGCGAGATATACGAAAATGTTCTTCTGTCGCCTGTGAAAAAAATGAACACTAGCAAAGAGAGGGCGAGACACGAACGTTCCATTTAACATTCTCCGCGTCAAACGCCGACGAAATGTCCAACCATCGCTCGTACGTTTTCGCCAATTTCGCAAGTTGTTCTCTCTCTCGCGTTCGACCATCGGATCCCGCTCCGAAACGTTCGACTTTTCGGCGTTTAACAGTTTCGTTTTATCTAGTCGAACGACGAGCGGTACCGAAAAAAATTTAACAATGAAGAGAAAACCTTTTGCTGCTAAAGGCAAACGCAAGCAGTCTTTAGTTATATAAACGACCCTCAGCCAGGCGTGGTCCAGGAATTGTATCCGTGGACCGCAATGTGCGTTCGAAATGTCGATGTTCATGTGTCCTGCAGTTCACACGTTGACGCGCAATTAGCTGCGTTCTTCATCGACCCACGAGCCAAGTGATCCACCGTTCAGGGTAATCGTATAAAAATTTTTGTTCATATTTAACAACTCAGCGTCTGAAAACCAGTATGTACGTGATTTATTTAACCTGGTTTATAAATTCGTTCGATTGTCCATAGAATACTAACTCCAATCCAAGCGCAAGATCGAGTATCGGTATTCGGACGTCGTCCCGTCATAGCTCTGTTCACAGATTTACCCGAGCTGATTGATGATTAAGACGACACGATAACGTCCATGGACGGGTAAAGGACCGTATAAAACTACAGAACCGCCGATGAAACAACGCTCTGTGACGCATTTCTCTTCGTGCGGCGAGTTTTCAGTCCGTTCCGGGTGGTAAAGTCATTCAAAAACCGTGGAAAATACGAAACGCGCTGTCGCGCGTAACACAGAGTCTCCTGCTCGCTGCTTACATATATTGGACGTCTTGGCGGTATCGCGAGATTCAATACGGACACTCCATGGCCGGCGTCAGATCGGTCTACCAACGAAGGAGACTACGCTATCGTTTTCGCTTCTCAGCCGGTCCGTAAAGCGATACGTTACCATATCGTCCGTCGTAAGCAGGCGGACTCTCGTGAAGTTGCGACTTCGTTCGTCGAAGCGGTTTCGTGGTTCGATTTCCATCGGTTACCCGGACACCCCCCGCGTGAAAGCCTCCGTGTCACACTCTAAATTTCGTTTCTCGTTTAACACGAAATAGAGAGAGGCTAAAAGGGGGTGTTCCCTTTGGTCCAAAGACAAAATTTATAGAGAGAAAGAAAATAAAATGAGAGTCTCTCACGAAGCGGGCGAAAAAAAAAAAACAAGAAATTTAACAATTTTTTTTCGCAAACCCATGCATTTCGTTACCAAACGTCCCAAAATATTTCTTTATATTCTCTCTCGTGTTTTCACACGGGGTCGAGAGAGTACGCAACACGAATCAAGAATAAAAATTATAGAAAGGAAAGTCCGATAAGAATATTTCGAGATTCTTATAACCTTCACCTCTTCCTTACTTCTCCGAAATCTCTCCGCTTTCCTGGCGCGTATCTATTTAACAATTTCGATTCTCTCCTCCTTTTAACTCAGACGTCGCAACGAACGGGTACACCATGCATACGATCCATTTTTTACATAACGAACCTTCTGCCGGTAAAATTCGCGACAGATTCATTTATGTATAGATATATTTTTATATGAGAATGTTCGGGATTTTCCTTCGTGTTCAAGTTGAACATTCTTGTTACGACGACTTTTTGTATTTATCGAAGGATCGTGCGGTACCCGTTAATAAGAAGTAAACGACGTCCCGGGAGAGTCGAAACCTTTCTTATACGCTACGGAAAGAAGAGCCGAGAAGATAGAGAGGAAACTCTCGATTTTCTTTCGTCGGTAAACTTTCGTTCTTTCTATTTACAGCGTTCGACATGAAACGGCGTTGCTCTCTCATTTTTTAAACTTTATTTAACGTTAGCGCTTGT
This sequence comes from Megachile rotundata, assembly GCF_050947335.1. Classification (NCBI taxonomy): domain Eukaryota; kingdom Metazoa; phylum Arthropoda; class Insecta; order Hymenoptera; family Megachilidae; genus Megachile; species Megachile rotundata. Next base: position 5,478 of record NW_027474308.1, on the reverse strand, counting down.
TCGTACGAAACGCGTCGGCGGATACGAAATACGGACGGGAGTATCGACGATGAGAACCAAAGCGACCTCCTACACGTAACCGTAATATCTCTCCGCATCACGACTGCCGTAACGACGAATTGTCATTTAACATTTTTGGTATCTGTTTTTTCTTTCGTTTGTTTGCTACTACCTCCAAATATTTCTCTCCCTTTCTCTCTCAATCATCTATCGTGGCTCGTTTATACGCATTTTTGTTGTGTACGGCCAATATATTTATTATTTGTTTATTATACGCGAGGAGCTGCACTTTTCATCCTCATTTTTGCGTATCATGTGTTATAGTCATATATACTTTTGGCTGCTTTTCACAGTTTTTGCGTGTATTCATATCGAGAGTCATAGATTTTGTCAAGTTTTTCTTTGGCACGTACTGAATATATTATTATCATGTGTTTAGTGTCTTTGCGTATCATGTGTTTTAATGTCAAGAGCTCAA
>NW_027474308.1:0-2500 GCF_050947335.1 Megachile rotundata | reverse complement strand
CTTTTCTGGTTCGTAATATTATTTATATTACGTGAAGTTATATTATAAGTCTTTGATATACAATATTTCGTTTAACGACACAACACCGAAATAGCGCGTATAGCGGATCACGCTGGACAATACGCTATGGCGCGTACAGCGGACATGCTGTTCGTCGAAACGAATCGAAACCGTGTCGATATAAACGTTTCGTTCCTCCACGGGGGTCTCTTTCTCTTATTTTGTATCGATAAAGCGCGTAAAAAAATGCAAATCCTTTCGTGCCAGAAAGATTTCTCGTTGAAAAGTTTTAGAAGCACGTAACACCGCTTTTCATTTCACGCTTTGCATCGAAACGGTATAAGCACGTAAACCACACACGCTCGCTCGTATTGAACCTCCACAATATCGGTGTTCTTTCGCCTTTTTTCATAAATACCATTTTTTGCAATGAACCAATATCAGCTTAAACGTTCCTTTTTTATTTGGTTCTTCTCTCTCCTCTCATGTGTTTCAGTCATATTAAAAATTGTTGTTCCTCCAAACTCTCTCTATTCTCTCTCCTTTCACTCTCTTTGGTATTTTATTTAAGACACACCGATAAAGGTTAGCGCGTACAGTGGCGTGCTGAACGTACCGTGATAGCGCGTACAACGGACATGCTGTTCGAAAAACGAACAAGAGGAAGCACGTACAAAGGTAGCTCGCGCTAGGCATATATCGATACGAAACCTCCGTTTTTAGTCTCTCTTTTCGTCGTGGATATCGAAGAAGCGCGTAAAAGAAAATCCCGCTAAAACTCTCTCCGTGCCGGAAAGTGTGTATCCGTTGAAATTTTGGAAGCACGTACACCCGCTTTCACGCTTTACATCGAAACGGTATAAGCACGTAAACCACACACGCTCCGTATTGAACCTCCACAATATCGGTGTTCTTTCCGCCTTTTTCATAAATACCATTTTTTTGTGATGAACCAATATCAGCTTAAACGTTCCCTTTTTTTATTTGGTTCTTCTCTCATGTGTTTTTCAGTCATATTAAATTTTTGTTCCTCCAAACTCTCTCTTCTATTCTCTCCTTTCAACTCTCTTTGGTATTTTATTTAAGACACACCGATAAAGGTTAGCGCGTACAAGTGGCGTGCTGAACGTACCGTGATAGCGCGTACAACGGACATGCTGTTCGAAAAAAACAAATCGGAGCAAGCACGTACACAGAGAATTTTAGCTCGCGCTGGGCACATCGATTCTTACAAATCCACCCAAATTTTTATTTTCTCTCTCTCAAAATTTCGTGTCATAGTTACGATACACACCGTAATAATATTTTTTGTACGTATAAGCGAAAACTCGATGTAATATCGAGAAATCACCCGTACCGAAAACTCTTCACTTTGGAAGAAGTTTCCATTTCAGAAACCGTTTTTACGAGTCATAGTTACATATTATTTCGTTTCAATATCTCTGCGCTGTACGTATAGTGAAGCATTTATTTAATATTTTACTTCATCGTACCGAAAAACTCTCCGCGAAGAAGAAGTTTTCTCGCGCATCGAGAAAATATTTAGGCGTTCGAGACGCACAAAACATTAAGGGGACGTAATATCATTTCTGAATTTCGGAATAAATATTCCGTTTCAAAATTTTTTAGCCTCTCGACTGAAGGCGTTGTAACGAACAAGTTCGTTCAACACCACTATCTAATTCATTTTTAAAATAAATTTTATAAAACCTTTTTTGGCCCGTTTTAGAACGGTCGGTTTTATATTCTATCCCTTTTTAATTTTTAGTAGCCTGTGCCGCTTGAGTCAGTACAACGTACACACCAAAGTGCATACGAGTCACCAGCCTCATGTTAAAGGTTCGTCGCATATGTGCCATTTGGTCTTAGACGCCGACACGCGACAATGCAGTGTGGAGAAAATCCTGCATCGATACCGAGAACACGAACAGTCGAGGCAACACGAAGTTACGCACGAGGAGCGGTGGACTAGTTCTCAACCGAGGTCATAGAATAGCCACGCGCCCGACTCTGTTCCGTCTGGTACGATCGGACCGAACGTCTCCTTATAGGTACCGAACGGCCGGCCGGATGGTCGGCGACGCCGGCCGTTACGCACGGGCGCTTACGATGCTAACGCGCGATCCGAACGTGCCAATTCGAAAGTGCGGTAAAACTTAGCGCGAAAAAATCGATTTTTCAAAAAGTTGTCAAACACGCTAAAAAGTATACGGACGATGTTTTAACAATTATTTTACGAAATTTAATGACAAAATTAATCGAAAAAAAATTTTTTTTCCTTTTCTCGCCAAAATAAATACCAAACGAATTTCTAACGTAATAAACGAGTAACAAATAACAGTATACGTCCAAATAACATACAAGAATCGAGAAAATATTTATATTTTTTCAAAAAATTGAGCAAAAATCTCTCCGCATAGTCGGTTCGGTGCCGAGTCCGAACGTACCAAAGTCCCTCCGGCATAGTCGGTTCGGTGAATCGACGACTGACAACCTATAT
>NW_027474307.1:0-57065 GCF_050947335.1 Megachile rotundata | reverse complement strand
TACTCACTACTCTTAGTATTATCAATCTAACTCATATTATTAGCCATATTATGCTTATATGATTGATAGAACGAAAATTACTATACTTATTACTCTTATTATTATCAATCTAACTCATATTATTAGCCATATTCTGCTTATATGATCGATAGAACGAGAATTACTATACACACTACTCTTAGTATTATCAATCTAACTCATATTATTAGCCATATTATGCTTATATTATCGATAGAACGACAATTACTATACTTATTACTGTTATTATTATCAATCTAACTCATATTATTAGCCATATTATGCTTAAATGATCGATAGAACGACAATTACTATACTTATTACACTCACTGTTATCAATCTAACTCATATTATTAACCATATTATGCAAATTTGATCGATAGAACGACAATCACTATACTTATTACTCTTATTATTATCAACCTAACTCATATTATTAGCCATATTATGCTTAAATGATCGATAGAACAACAATTACTATACTTATTACTCTCATTATTATAAATCTAACTCATATTATTAGCCATATTATGCTTATATGATCGATAGAACGACAATTACTATACTTATTACTCTTATTATTATGAATCTAACTCATATTATTAACCATATTATGCAGATATGATCGATAGAAATACAATTACTATACTCATTACTCTTATTATTATTAATCTAACTGATATTATTAGCCATATTATGCTTATATGATCGATAGAACGACAATTACTATACTTATTACTCTTATTATCAGCAATCTAACTCATACTATTAGCCATATTATGCTTATATGATCGATAGAACGACAAATACTATACTTATTACTCTTATTATTATCAATCTAACTCATATTACTAACCATATTATGCTAATATGATCGATAGAACTACAATTACTACACTCATTACTCTTATTTTTATCAATCCAACTCATGTTATTACCCATATTATGCTTATATGATCGATAGAACGACAATCACTATACTTATTACTCTTATTATTATCAACGTAACTCATATTATTAGCCATATTATGCTTATATTATCGATAGAACGACAATTACTATACTTATTACTGTTATTATTATCAATCTAACGCATATTATTAGCCATGTTATGCTTATATGATCGACAGAACGACAATTACTATACTTATTACACTCACTGTTATCAATCAAACTCATATTATTAACCATATTATGCAAATTTGATCGATAGAACGACAATCACTCTACTTATTACTCTTATTATTATCAACCTAACTCATATTATTAGCCATATTATGCTTATATGATCAATAGAACGACAATCACTATACTTATTACTCTTATTGTTATCAACCTAACTCATATTATTAGCCATATTATGCTTATATTATCGATATAACGACAATTACTATACTTATTACTGATATTACTATCAATCTAACTCATATTATTAGCCATATTATGCTTATATGAACGACAGAACGACAATTACTGTACTTATTACTCTTATCATTATCAATCTAAGTCATATTATTAGCCATATTATGCTTAAATGATCGATAGAACAACAATCACTATACTTATTACTCTTATTATTATAAATCTAACTCATATTATTAGCCATATTATGCTTATATGATCGATAGAACGACAATTACTATACTTATTACTCTTATTATTATGAATCTAACTCATATTATTAACCATATTATGCAGATATGATCGATAGAACTACAATTACTATACTCACTACTCTTATTATTATTAATCTAACTGATATTATTAGCCATATTATGCTTATATGATCGATAGAACGACAATTACTATACTTATTACTCTTATTATCATCAATCTAACTCATATTATTAGCCATATTATGCTTATATGATCGATAGAACGACAAATACTATACTTATTACTCTTATTATTATCAATCTAACTCATATTATTAACCATATTATGCGAATATGACCGATAGAACTACAATTACTATACTCATTACTCTTATTATTATCAATCCAACTCATGTTATTACCCATATTATGCTTATATGATCGATAGAACGACAATCACTATACTTATTACTCTTATTATTATCAACCTAACTCATATTATTAGCCATATTATGCTTATATTATCGATAGAACGACAATTACTATACTTACTACTGTTATTATTATCAATCTAACGCATATTATTAGCCATATTATGCTTATATGAACGACAGAACGACAATTTCTGTAGTAATTACTCTTATCATTAACAATCTAAGTCATATTATTAGCCATATTATGCTTAAATGATCGATAGAACGACAATTACTATACTTATTACACTCACTGTTATCAATCTAACTCATATTATTAACCATATTATGCAAATTTGATCGATAGAACGACAATCACTATACTTATTACTCTTATTATTATCAACCTAACTCATATTATTAGCCATATTATGCTTATATGATCGATAGAACGACAATTACTATACTTATTACTCTTATTATTATAAATCTAACACATATTATTAGCCATATTATGCTTATATGATCGATAGAACGACAATTACTATACTTATTACTCTTATTATTATAAATCTAACTCATATTATTAACCATATTATGCAGATATGATCGATAGAACTACAATTACTAAACTCATTACTCTTATTATTATTAATCTAACTGTTATTATTAGCCATATTATGCTTATATGATCGATAGAACGACAATTACTATACTTATTACTCTTATTATCATCAATCTAACTCATATTATTAGCCATATTATGCTTATATGATCGATAGAATGACAAATACTATACTTATTACTCTTATTATTATCAATCTAACTCATATTACAAACCATATTATGCTAATATGATCGATAGAACTACAATTACTATACTCATTGCTATTATTATTATCAATCCAACTCATGTTATTACCCATATTATGCTTATATGATCGATAGAACGACAATCACTATACTTATTACTGTTATTATTATCAACCTAACTTATATTATTAGCCATATTATGCTTTTATTATCGATAGAACGACAATTACTATACTTATTACTGTTATTATTATCAATCTAACTCATATTATTAGCCATATTATGCTTATATGAACGACAGAACGACAATTACTGTACTAATTACTCTTATCATTAACAATCTAAGTCATATTATTAGCCATATTATGCTTATATGATCGATAGAACGACAATTACTATACTTATTACTCTTATTATTATCAATCTAACTCATATTATTAGCCATATTATGCTTATATGATCGACAGAACGACAATTACTATACTTATTACTCTTATTATTATGAATCTAACTCATATTATTAACCATATTATGCAGATATGATCGATAGAACTACAATTACTATACTCACTACTCTTATTATTATTAATCTAACTGATATTATTAGCCATATTATGCTTATATGATCGATAGAACGACAATTACTATACTTATTACTCTTATTATCATCAATCTAACTCATATTATTAGCCATATTATGCTTATATGATCGATAGAACGACAAATACTATACTTATTACTCTTATTATTATCAATCTAACTCATATTATTAACCATATTATGCGAATATGACCGATAGAACTACAATTACTATACTCATTACTCTTATTATTATCAATCCAACTCATGTTATTACCCATATTATGCTTATATGATCGATAGAACGACAATCACTATACTTATTACTCTTATTATTATCAACCTAACTCATATTATTAGCCATATTATGCTTATATTATCGATAGAACGACAATTACTATACTTACTACTGTTATTATTATCAATCTAACGCATATTATTAGCCATATTATGCTTATATGAACGACAGAACGACAATTTCTGTAGTAATTACTCTTATCATTAACAATCTAAGTCATATTATTAGCCATATTATGCTTAAATGATCGATAGAACGACAATTACTATACTTATTACACTCACTGTTATCAATCTAACTCATATTATTAACCATATTATGCAAATTTGATCGATAGAACGACAATCACTATACTTATTACTCTTATTATTATCAACCTAACTCATATTATTAGCCATATTATGCTTATATGATCGATAGAACGACAATTACTATACTTATTACTCTTATTATTATAAATCTAACACATATTATTAGCCATATTATGCTTATATGATCGATAGAACGACAATTACTATACTTATTACTCTTATTATTATAAATCTAACTCATATTATTAACCATATTATGCAGATATGATCGATAGAACTACAATTACTAAACTCATTACTCTTATTATTATTAATCTAACTGTTATTATTAGCCATATTATGCTTATATGATCGATAGAACGACAATTACTATACTTATTACTCTTATTATCATCAATCTAACTCATATTATTAGCCATATTATGCTTATATGATCGATAGAATGACAAATACTATACTTATTACTCTTATTATTATCAATCTAACTCATATTACAAACCATATTATGCTAATATGATCGATAGAACTACAATTACTATACTCATTGCTATTATTATTATCAATCCAACTCATGTTATTACCCATATTATGCTTATATGATCGATAGAACGACAATCACTATACTTATTACTGTTATTATTATCAACCTAACTTATATTATTAGCCATATTATGCTTTTATTATCGATAGAACGACAATTACTATACTTATTACTGTTATTATTATCAATCTAACTCATATTATTAGCCATATTATGCTTATATGAACGACAGAACGACAATTACTGTACTAATTACTCTTATCATTAACAATCTAAGTCATATTATTAGCCATATTATGCTTATATGATCGATAGAACGACAATTACTATACTTATTACTCTTATTATTATCAATCTAACTCATATTATTAGCCATATTATGCTTATATGATCGACAGAACGACAATTACTATACTTATTACTCTTATTATTATGAATCTAACTCATATTATTAACCATATTATGCAGATATGATCGATAGAACTACAATTACTATACTCATTACTCTTATTATTATCAATCTAACTCATATTATTAGCCATATTATGCTTAAATGATGGATAGAACGACAATTACTATACTTATTACTCTTATTATTATCAATCTATCTCATATTATTAGCCATATTATGCTTCTATGTTCGATAGAACGAGAATTACTATACTCACTACTCTTAGTATTATCAATCTAACTCATATTATTAGCCATATTATGCTTATATGATCGATAGAACGAGAATTACTATACTCACTACTCTTAGTATTATCAATCTAACTCATATTATTAGCCATATTATGCTTGTATGATCGATAGAGCGACAATTACTATACTTATTACTCTTATTATCATCAATCTAACTCATATTATTAGCCATATTATGCTTATATGATCGATAGAACGAGAATTACTATACTCACTACTCTTAGTATTATCAATCTAACTCATATTATTAGCCATATTATGCTTATATTATCGATAGAACGACAATTACTGTACTTATTACTGTTATTATTATCAATCTAACTCATATTATTCGCCATATTATGGTTATATGATCGATAGAACGAGAATTACTATACTCACTACTCTTAGTATTATCAATCTAACTCATATTATTAGCCATATTATGCTTGTATGATCGATAGAACGACAATTACTATACTTATTACTCTTATTATCATCAATCTAACTCATATTATTACCCATATTATGCTTATATGATCGATAGAACGACAATCACTATACTTATTACTGTTATTATTATCAACCTAACTTATATTATTAGCCATATTATGCTTTTATTATCGATAGAACGACAATTACTATACTTATTACTGTTATTATTATCAATCTAACTCATATTATTAGCCATATTATGCTTATATGAACGACAGAACGACAATTACTGTACTAATTACTCTTATCATTAACAATCTAAGTCATATTATTAGCCATATTATGCTTATATGATCGATAGAACGACAATTACTATACTTATTACTCTTATTATTATCAATCTAACTCATATTATTAGCCATATTATGCTTATATGATCGACAGAACGACAATTACTATACTTATTACTCTTATTATTATGAATCTGACTCATATTATTAACCATATTATGCAGATATGATCGATAGAACTACAATTACTATACTCATTACTCTTATTATTATCAATCTAACTCATATTATTAGCCATATTATGCTTAAATGATGGATAGAACGACAATTACTATACTTATTACTCTTATTATTATCAATCTATCTCATATTATTAGCCATATTATGCTTCTATGTTCGATAGAACGAGAATTACTATACTCACTACTCTTATTATTATCAATCTATCTCATATTATTAGCCATATTATGCTTCTATGTTCGATAGAACGAGAATTAATATACTCACTACTCTTAGTATTATCAATCTAACTCATATTATTAGCCATATTATGCTTATATGATCGATAGAACGAGAATTACTATACTCACTACTCTTAGTATTATCAATCTAACTCATATTATTAGCCATATTATGCTTGTATGATCGATAGAGCGACAATTACTATACTTATTACTCTTATTATCATCAATCTAACTCATATTATTAGCCATATTATGCTTATATGATCGATAGAACGAGAATTACTATACTCACTACTCTTAGTATTATCAATCTAACTCATATTATTAGCCATATTATGCTTATATTATCGATAGATCGACAATTACTGTACATATTACTCTTATTTTTATCAATCTAACTCATATTATTAAACATATTACGCTAATATGATCGATAGAACGACAATTACTATACTTATTACACTCACTATTATCAATCTAACTCGTATTATTAACCATATTATGCAGACGATCGATAGCACGACATTTACTATACCTGTTTCTCTTATTATTATCAACCTAACACATATTATTAGCCATATTATGCTTATATGATCGATAGAACGACAATTACTATACTTATTATTCTTATTATTATCAATCTAACTGATATTATTAGCCATATTATGCTTAAATGATCGATAGAACGACAATTACTATACTTATTACTCTTATTATTATCAATCTAACTCATATTATTCGCCATATTATGCTTATATGATCGACAGAACGACAATTACTATACTTATTACTCTTATTATTATGAATCTAACTCATATTATTAACCATATTATGCAGATATGATCGATAGAACTACAATTACTATACTTATTACTCTTATTATTATGAATCTAACTCATATTATTAACCATATTATGCAGATATGATCGAAAGAACTACAATTACTATACTCATTACTCTTATTATTATCAATCTAACTCATATTATTAGCCATATTATGCTCAAATGATGGATAGAACGACAATTACTATACTTATTACTCTTATTATTATCAATCTAACTCATATTATTAGCCATATTATGCTTCTATGTTCGATAGAACGAGAATTACTATACTCACTACTCTTAGTATTATCAATCTAACTCATATTATTAGCCATATTATGCTTATATGATCGATAGAACGAGAATTACTATACTCACTACTCTTAGTATTATCAATCTAACTCATATTATTAGCCATATTATGCTTATATGATTGATAGAACGAAAATTACTATACTTATTACTCTTATTATTATCAATCTAACTCATATTATTAGCCATATTCTGCTTATATGATCGATAGAACGAGAATTACTATACACACTACTCTTAGTATTATCAATCTAACTCATATTATTAGCCATATTATGCTTATATTATCGATAGAACGACAATTACTATACTTATTACTGTTATTATTATCAATCTAACTCATATTATTAGCCATATTATGCTTAAATGATCGATAGAACGACAATTACTATACTTATTACACTCACTGTTATCAATCTAACTCATATTATTAACCATATTATGCAAATTTGATCGATAGAACGACAATCACTATACTTATTACTCTTATTATTATCAACCTAACTCATATTATTAGCCATATTATGCTTAAATGATCGATAGAACAACAATTACTATACTTATTACTCTCATTATTATAAATCTAACTCATATTATTAGCCATATTATGCTTATATGATCGATAGAACGACAATTACTATACTTATTACTCTTATTATTATGAATCTAACTCGTATTATTAACCATATTATGCAGATATGATCGATAGAACTACAATTACTATACTCACTACTCTTATTATTATTAATCTAACTGATATTATTAGCCATATTATGCTTATATGATCGATAGAACGACAATTACTATACTTATTACTCTTATTATCATCAATCTAACTCATATTATTAGCCATATTATGCTTATATGATCGATAGAACGACAAATACTATACTTATTACTCTTATTATTATCAATCTAACTCATATTATTAACCATATTATGCTAATATGACCGATAGAACTACAATTACTATACTCATTACTCTTATTATTATCAATCCAATTCATGTTATTACCCATATTATGCTTATATGATCGATAGAACGACAATCACTATACTTATTACTCTTATTATTATCAACCTAACTCATATTATTAGCCATATTATGCTTATATTATCGATAGAACGACAATTACTATACTTACTACTGTTATTATTATCAATCTAACGCATATTATTAGCCATATTATGCTTATATGAACGACAGAACGACAATTTCTGTAGTAATTACTCTTATCATTAACAATCTAAGTCATATTATTAGCCATATTATGCTTAAATGATCGATAGAACGACAATTACTATACTTATTACACTCACTGTTATCAATCTAACTCATATTATTAACCATATTATGCAAATTTGATCGATAGAACGACAATCACTATACTTATTACTCTTATTATTATCAACCTAACTCATATTATTAGCCATATTATGCTTATATGATCGATAGAACGACAATTACTATACTTATTACTCTTATTATTATAAATCTAACACATATTATTAGCCATATTATGCTTATATGATCGATAGAACGACAATTACTATACTTATTACTCTTATTATTATAAATCTAACTCATATTATTAACCATATTATGCAGATATGATCGATAGAACTACAATTACTAAACTCATTACTCTTATTATTATTAATCTAACTGTTATTATTAGCCATATTATGCTTATATGATCGATAGAACGACAATTACTATACTTATTACTCTTATTATCATCAATCTAACTCATATTATTAGCCATATTATGCTTATATGATCGATAGAATGACAAATACTATACTTATTACTCTTATTATTATCAATCTAACTCATATTACAAACCATATTATGCTAATATGATCGATAGAACTACAATTACTATACTCATTGCTCTTATTATTATCAATCCAACTCATGTTATTACCCATATTATGCTTATATGATCGATAGAACGACAATCACTATACTTATTACTGTTATTATTATCAACCTAACTTATATTATTAGCCATATTATGCTTTTATTATCGATAGAACGACAATTACTATACTTATTACTGTTATTATTATCAATCTAACTCATATTATTAGCCATATTATGCTTATATGAACGACAGAACGACAATTACTGTACTAATTACTCTTATCATTAACAATCTAAGTCATATTATTAGCCATATTATGCTTATATGATCGATAGAACGACAATTACTATACTTATTACTCTTATTATTATCAATCTAACTCATATTATTAGCCATATTATGCTTATATGATCGACAGAACGACAATTACTATACTTATTACTCTTATTATTATGAATCTAACTCATATTATTAACCATATTATGCAGATATGATCGATAGAACTACAATTACTATACTCATTACTCTTATTATTATCAATCTAACTCATATTATTAGCCATATTATGCTTAAATGATGGATAGAACGACAATTACTATACTTATTACTCTTATTATTATCAATCTATCTCATATTATTAGCCATATTATGCTTCTATGTTCGATAGAACGAGAATTACTATACTCACTACTCTTAGTATTATCAATCTAACTCATATTATTAGCCATATTATGCTTATATGATCGATAGAACGAGAATTACTATACTCACTACTCTTAGTATTATCAATCTAACTCATATTATTAGCCATATTATGCTTGTATGATCGATAGAGCGACAATTACTATACTTATTACTCTTATTATCATCAATCTAACTCATATTATTAGCCATATTATGCTTATATGATCGATAGAACGAGAATTACTATACTCACTACTCTTAGTATTATCAATCTAACTCATATTATTAGCCATATTATGCTTATATTATCGATAGAACGACAATTACTGTACTTATTACTGTTATTATTATCAATCTAACTCATATTATTCGCCATATTATGGTTATATGATCGATAGAACGAGAATTACTATACTCACTACTCTTAGTATTATCAATCTAACTCATATTATTAGCCATATTATGCTTGTATGATCGATAGAACGACAATTACTATACTTATTACTCTTATTATCATCAATCTAACTCATATTATTAGCCATATTATGCTTATATGATCGATAGAACGACAATTACTATACATATTACTCTTATTTTTATCAATCTAACTCATATTATTAGCCATATTATGCTTCTATGTTCGATAGAACGAGAATTACTATACTCACTACTCTTAGTATTATCAATCTAACTCATATTATTAGCCATATTATGCTTATATGATCGATAGAACGAGAATTACTATACTCACTACTCTTAGTATTATCAATCTAACTCATATTATTAGCCATATTATGCTTATATGATCGATAGAACGAGAATTACTATACTCACTACTCTTAGTATTATCAATCTAACTCATATTATTAGCCATATTATGCTTGTATGATCGATAGAGCGACAATTACTATACTTATTACTCTTATTATCATCAATCTAACTCATATTATTAGCCATATTATGCTTATATGATCGATAGAACGAGAATTACTATACTCACTACTCTTAGTATTATCAATCTAACTCATATTATTAGCCATATTATGCTTATATTATCGATAGAACGACAATTACTGTACTTATTACTGTTATTACTATCAATCTAACTCATATTATTAGCCTTATTATGGTTATATGATCGATAGAACGAGAATTACTATACTCACTACTCTTAGTATTATCAATCTAACTCATATTATTAGCCATATTATGCTTGTATGATCGATAGAACGACAATTACTATACTTATTACTCTTATTATCATCAATCTAACTCATATTATTAGCCATATTATGCTTATATGATCGATAGAACGACAATCACTATACTTATTACTCTTATTGTTATCAACCTAACTCATATTATTAGCCATATTATGCTTATATTATCGATATAACGACAATTACTATACTTATTACTGTTATTACTATCAATCTAACTCATATTATTAGCCATATTATGCTTATATGAACGACAGAACGACAATTACTGTACTTATTACTCTTATCATTATCAATCTAAGTCATATTATTAGCCATATTATGCTTAAATGATCGATAGAACAACAATCACTATACTTATTACTCTTATTATTATAAATCTAACTCATATTATTAGCCATATTATGCTTATATGATCGATAGAACGACAATTACTATACTTATTACTCTTATTATTATGAATCTAACTCATATTATTAACCATATTATGCAGATATGATCGATAGAACTACAATTACTATACTCACTACTCTTATTATTATTAATCTAACTGATATTATTAGCCATATTATGCTTATATGATCGATAGAACGACAATTACTATACTTATTACTCTTATTATCATCAATCTAACTCATATTATTAGCCATATTATGCTTATATGATCGATAGAACGACAAATACTATACTTATTACTCTTATTATTATCAATCTAACTCATATTATTAACCATATTATGCTAATATGACCGATAGAACTACAATTACTATACTCATTACTCTTATTATTATCAATCCAACTCATGTTATTACCCATATTATGCTTATATGATCGATAGAACGACAATCACTATACTTATACTCTTATTATTATCAACCTAACTCATATTATTAGCCATATTATGCTTATATTGTCGATAGAACGACAATTACTATACTTACTACTGTTATTATTATCAATCTAACGCATATTATTAGCCATATTATGCTTATATGAACGACAGAACGACAATTTCTGTAGTAATTACTCTTATCATTAACAATCTAAGTCATATTATTAGCCATATTATGCTTAAATGATCGATAGAACGACAATTACTATACTTATTACACTCACTGTTATCAATCTAACTCATATTATTAACCATATTATGCAAATTTGATATCGATAGAACGACAATCACTATACTTATTACTCTTATTATTATCAACCTACCTCATATTATTAGCCATATTATGCTTATATGATCGATAGAACGACAATTACTATACTTATTACTCTTATTATTATAAATCTAACACATATTATTAGCCATATTATGCTTATATGATCGATAGAACGACAATTACTATACTTATTACTCTTATTATTATAAATCTAACTCATATTATTAACCATATTATGCAGATATGATCGATAGAACTACAATTACTAAACTCATTACTCTTATTATTATTAATCTAACTGTTATTATTAGCCATATTATGCTTATATGATCGATAGAACGACAATTACTATACTTATTACTCTTATTATCATCAATCTAACTCATATAATAGCCATATTATGCTTATATGATCGATAGAATGACAAATACTATACTTATTACTCTTATTATTATCAATCTAACTCATATTACAAACCATATTATGCTAATATGATCGATAGAACTACAATTACTATACTCATTGCTCTTATTATTATCAATCCAACTCATGTTATTACCCATATTATGCTTATATGATCGATAGACGACAATCACTATACTTATTACTGTTATTATTATCAACCTAACTTATATTATTAGCCATATTATGCTTTTATTATCGATAGAACGACAATTACTATACTTATTACTGTTATTATATCAATCTAACTCATATTATTAGCCATATTATGCTTATATGAACGACAGAACGACAATTGCTGTACTAATTACTCTTATCATTAACAATCTAAGTCATATTATTAGCCAATATTATGCTTATATGATCGATAGAACGACAATTACTATACTTATTACTCTTATTATTATCAATCTAACTCATATTATTAGCCATATTATGCTTATATGATCGACAGAACGACAATTACTATACTTATTACTCTTATTATTATGAATCTAACTCATATTATTAACCATATTATGCAGATATGATCGATAGAACTACAATTACTATACTCATTACTCTTATTATTATCAATCTAACTCATATTATTAGCCATATTATGCTTAAATGATGGATAGAACGACAATTACTATACTTATTACTCTTATTATTATCAATCTATCTCATATTATTAGCCATATTATGCTTCTATGTTCGATAGAACGAGAATTACTATATCACTACTCTTAGTATTATCAATCTAACTCATATTATTAGCCATATTATGCTTATATGATCGATAGAACGAGAATTACTATACTCACTACTCTTAGTATTATCAATCTAACTCATATTATTAGCCATATTATGCTTGTATGATCGATAGAGCGACAATTACTATACTTATTACTCTTATTATCATCAATCTAACTCATATTATTAGCCATATTATGCTTATATGATCGATAGAACGAGAATTACTATACTCACTACTCTTAGTATTATCAATCTACTCATATTATTAGCCATATTATGCTTATATTATCGATAGAACGACAATTACTGTACTTATTACTGTTATTATTATCAATCTAACTCATATTATTCGCCATATTATGGTTATATGATCGATAGAACGAGAATTACTATACTCACTACTCTTAGTATTATCAATCTAACTCATATTATTAGCCATATTATGCTTGTATGATCGATAGAACGACAATTACTATACTTATTACTCTTATTATCATCAATCTAACTCATATTATTAGCCATATTATGCTTATATGATCGATAGAACGACAATTACTATACATATTACTCTTATTTTTATCAATCTAACTCATATTATTAGCCATATTATGCTTCTATGTTCGATAGAACGAGAATTACTATACTCACTACTCTTAGTATTATCAATCTAACTCATATTATTAGCCATATTATGCTTATATGATCGATAGAACGAGAATTACTATACTCACTACTCTTAGTATTATCAATCTAACTCATATTATTAGCCATATTATGCTTGTATGATCGATAGAACGACAATTACTATACTTATTACTCTTATTATCATCAATCTAACTCATATTATCAGCCATATTATGCTTATATGATCGATAGAACGAGAATTACTATACTCACTACTCTTAGTATTATCAATCTAACTCATATTATTAGCCATATTATGCTTATATGATCGACAGAACGACAATTACTATACTTATTACTCTTACTATTATGAATCTAACTCATATTATTAACCATATTATGCAGATATGATCGATAGAACTACAATTACTATACTCATTACTCTTATTATTATCAATCTAACTCATATTATTAGCCATATTATGCTTAAATGATGGATAGAACGACAATTACTATACTTATTACTCTTATTATTATCAATCTATCTCATATTATTAGCCATATTATGCTTCTATGTTCGATAGAACGAGAATTACTATACTCACTACTCTTAGTATTATCAATCTAACTCATATTATTAGCCATATTATGCTTATATGATCGATAGAACGAGAATTACTATACTCACTACTCTTAGTATTATCAATCTAACTCATATTATTAGCCATATTATGCTTATATGATCGATAGAACGAGAATTACTATACTCACTACTCTTAGTATTATCAATCTAACTCATATTATTAGCCATATTATGCTTGTATGATCGATAGAGCGACAATTACTATACTTATTACTCTTATTATCATCAATCTAACTCATATTATTAGCCATATTATGCTATATGATCGATAGAACGAGAATTACTATACTCACTACTCTTAGTATTATCAATCTAACTCATATTATTAGCCATATTATGCTTATATTATCGATAGAACGACAATTACTGTACTTATTACTGTTATTACTATCAATCTAACTCATATTATTAACCTTATTATGGTTATATGATCGATAGAACGAGAATTACTATACTCACTACTCTTAGTATTATCAATCTAACTCATATTATTAGCCATATTATGCTTGTATGATCGATAGAACGACAATTACTATACTTATTACTCTTATTATCATCAATCTAACTCATATTATTAGCCATATTATGCTTATATGATCGATAGAACGACAATTACTATACATATTACTCTGATTTTTATCAATCTAACTCATATTATTAGCCATATTATGCTTCTATGTTCGATAGAACGAGAATTACTATACTCACTACTCTTAGTATTATCAATCTAACTCATATTATTAGCCATATTATGCTTATATGATCGATAGAAACGAGAATTACTATACTCACTACTCTTAGTATTATCAATCTAACTCATATTATTAGCCATATTATGCTTGTATGATCGATAGAACGACAATTACTATACTTATTACTCTTATTATCATCAATCTAACTCATATTATCAGCCATATTATGCTTATATGATCGATAGAACGAGAATTACTATACTCACTACTCTTAGTATTATCAATCTAACTCATATTATTAGCCATATTATGCTTATATGATCGACAGAACGACAATTACTATACTTATTACTCTTATTATTATGAATCTAACTCATATTATTAACCATATTATGCAGATGTGATCGATAGAACTACAATTACTATACTCATTACTCTTATTATTATCAATCTAACTCATATTATTAGCCATATTATGCTTAAATGATGGATAGAACGACAATTACTATACTCACTACTCTTAGTATTATCAATCTAACTCATATTATTAGCCATATTATGCTTGTATGATCGATAGAGCGACAATTACTATACTTATTACTCTTATTATCATCAATCTACTCATATTATTAGCCATATTATGCTTATATGATCGATAGAACGAGAATTACTATACTCACTACTCTTAGTATTATCAATCTAACTCATATTATTAGCCATAATATGCTTATATTATCGATAGAAAAGACAATTACTGTACTTATTACTGTTATTATTATCAATCTAACTCATATTATTAGCCATATTATGCTTATATGATCGATAGAACGACAATTACTATACATATTACTCTTATTTTTATCAATCTAACTCATATTATTAAACATATTATGCTAATATGATCGATAGAACGACAATTACTATACTTATTACACTCACTATTATCAATCTAACTCGTATTATTAACCATATTATGCAGACGATCGATAGCACGACATTTACTATACCTGTTTTCTCTTATTATTATCAACCTAACACATATTATTAGCCATATTATGCTTATATGATCGATAGAACGACAATTACTATACTTATTATTCTTATTATTATCATCTAACTGATATTATTAGCCATATTATGCTTAAATGATCGATAGAACGACAATTACTATACTTATTACTCTTATTGTTATCAACCTAACTCATATTATTAGCCATATTATGCTTATATTATCGATATAACGACAATTACTATACCTATTACTGTTATTATTATCAATCTAACTCATATTATTAGCCATATTATGCTTATATGAACGACAGAACGACAATTACTGTACTTATTACTCTTATCATAATCAATCTAGTCATATTATTAGCCATATTATGCTTATATGATCGATAGAACGACAATTACTATTCTTATTACTCTTATATTATCAATCTAACTCATACTATTAGCCATATTATGCTTAAATGATCGATAGAACGACAATTACTATACTTATTACACTCACTGTTATCAATCTAACTCATATTATTAACCATATTATGCAGACATGATCGATAGCACGACATTTACTATACCTATTACTCTTATTATTATCAACCTAACACATATTATTAGCCATATTATGCTTATATGATCGATAGAACGACAATTACTATACTTATTATTCTTATTATTATCAATCTAACTCATATTATTAGCCATATTATGCTTAAATGATCGATAGAACGACAATTACTATACTTATTACTCTTATTATTATCAATCTAACTCATATTATTAGCCATATTACGCTTATATGATCGACAGAACGACAATTACTATACTTATTACTCTTATTATTATGAATCTAACTCATATTATTAACCATATTATGCAGATATGATCGATAGAACTACAATTACTATACGCATTACTCTTATTATTATCAATCTAACTCATATTATTAGCCATATTATGCTTAAATGATCGATAGAACTACAATTACTATACTCATTACTCTTATTATTATTAATCTAACTGATATTATTAGCCATATTATGCTTATATGATCGATAGAACGACAATTACTATACTTATTACTCTTATTATCATCAATCTAACTCATATTATTAGCCATATTATGCTTACATGATCGATAGAACGACAAATACTATACTTATTACTCTTATTATTATCAATCTAACTCATATTACTAACCATATTATGCTAATATGATCGATAGAACTACAATTACTATACTCATTACTCTTATTATTATCAATCCAACTCATGTTATTACCCATATTATGCTTATATGATCGATAGAACGACAATCACTATACTTATTACTCTTATTATTATCAACCTAACTCATATTATTAGCCATATTATGCTTATATTATCGATAGAACGACAATTACTATACTTATTACTGTTATTATTATCAATCTAACGCATATTATTAGCCATATTATGCTTATATGATCGACAGAACGACAATTACTATACTTATTACACTCACTGTTATCAATCAAACTCATATTATTAACCATATTATGCAAATTTGATCGATAGAACGACAATCACTCTACTTATTACTCTTATTATTATCAACCTAACTCATATTATTAGCCATATTATGCTTATATGATCGATAGAACGACAATCACTATACTTATTACTCTTATTGTTATCAACCTAACTCATATTATTAGCCATATTATGCTTATATTATCGATATAACGACAATTACTATACCTATTACTGTTATTATTATCAATCTAACTCATATTATTAGCCATATTATGCTTATATGAACGACAGAACGACAATTACTGTACTTATTACTCTTATCATTATCAATCTAAGTCATATTATTAGCCATATTATGCTTATATGATCGATAGAACGACAATTACTATACTTATTACTCTTATTATTATCAATCTAACTCATACTATTAGCCATATTATGCTTAAATGATCGATAGAACGACAATTACTATACTTATTACACTCACTGTTATCAATCTAACTGATATTATTAACCATATTATGCAAATTTGATCGATAGAACGACAATCACTATACTTATTACTCTTATTATTATCAATCTAACTCATATTATTAGCCATATTACGCTTATATGATCGACAGAACGACAATTACTATACTTATTACTCTTATTATTATCAACCTAACTTATATTATTAGCCATATTATGCTTATATTATCGATAGAACGACAATTACTATACTTATTACTGTTATTATTATCAATCTAACTGATATTATTAGCCATATTATGCTTATATGAACGACAGAACGACAATTACTGTACTAATTACTCTTATCATTAACAATCTAAGTCATATTATTAGCCATATTATGCTTATATGATCGATAGAACGACAATTACTATACTTATTACTCTTATTATTATCAATCTAACTCATATTATTAGCCATATTATGCTTATATGACCGATAGAACGACAATTACTATACATATTACTCTTATTTTTATCAATCTAACTTATATTATTAAACATATTATGCTAATATGATCGATAGAACGACAATTACTATACTTATTACACTCACTATTATCAATCTAACTCATATTATTAACCATATTATGCAGACATGACCGATAGCACGACATTTACTATACCTATTACTCTTATTATTATCAACCTAACACATATTATTAGCCATATTATGCTTATATGATCGATAGAACGACAATTACTATACTTATTATTCTTATTATTATCAATCTAACTCATATTATTAGCCATATTATGCTTAAATGATGGATAGAACGACAATTACTATACTTATTACTCTTATTATTATCAATCTAACTCATATTATTAGCCATATTATGCTTACATGATCGATAGAACGAGAATTACTATACTCACTACTCTTAGTATTATCAATCTAACTCATATTATTAGCCATATTATGCTTATATTATCGATAGAACGACAATTACTATACTTATTACTGTTATTATTATCAATCTAACTCATATTATTAGCCATATTATGCTTAAATGATCGATAGAACGACAATTACTATACTTATTACTCTTATTATTATCAATCTAACTCATATTATTAGCCATATTATACTTAAATGATCGATAGAACGACAATTACTATACTTATTACTCTTATTATCATCAATCTAACTCATATTATTAGCCATATTATGCTTATATGATCGATAGGACGACAAATACTATACTTATTACTCTTATTATTATCAACCTAACTGATATTATTAGCCATATTATGCTTATATTATCGATAGAACGACAATTACTATACTTATTACTGTTATTATTATCAATCTAACGCATATTATTAGCCATATTATGCTTATATGATCGACAGAACGAGAATTACTATACTTATTACACTCACTGTTATCAATCAAACTCATATTATTAACCATATTATGCAAATTTGATCGATAGAACGACAATCACTCTACTTATTACTCTTATTATTATCAACCTAACTCATATTATTAGCCATATTATGCTTATATGATCGATAGAACGACAATCACTATACTTATTACTCTTATTGTTATCAACC
Organism: Megachile rotundata; assembly: GCF_050947335.1. Lineage (NCBI taxonomy): Eukaryota > Metazoa > Arthropoda > Insecta > Hymenoptera > Megachilidae > Megachile > Megachile rotundata. The sequence goes on along the minus strand of NW_027474307.1, from coordinate 36,795 downwards.
TAACTCATATTATTAGCCATATTATGCTTATATTATCGATATAACGACAATTACTATACTTATTACTGTTATTACTATCAATCTAACTCATATTATTAGCCATATTATGCTTATATGAACGACAGAACGACAATTACTGTACTAACTACTCTTATCATTAACAATCTAAGTCATATTATTAGCCATATTATGCTTATATGATCGATAGAACGACAATTACTATACTTATTACTCTTATTATTATCAATCTAACTCATATTATTAGCCATATTATGCTTATATGATCGATAGAACGAGAATTACTATACTCACTACTCTTAGTATTATCAATCTAACTCATATTATTAGCCATATTATGCTTGTATGATCGATAGAACGACAATTACTATACTTATTACTCTTATTATCATCAATCTAACTCATATTATCAGCCATATTATGCTTATATGATCGATAGAACGAGAATTACTATACTCACTACTCTTAGTATTATCAATCTAACTCATATTATTAGCCATATTATGCTTATATGATCGACAGAACGACAATTACTATACTTATTACTCTTACTATTATGAATCTAACTCATATTATTAACCATATTATGCAGATATGATCGATAGAACTACAATTACTATACTCATTACTCTTATTATTATCAATCTAACTCATATTATTAGCCATATTATGCTTAAATGATGGATAGAACGACAATTACTATACTTATTACTCTTATTATTATCAATCTATCTCATATTATTAGCCATATTATGCTTCTATGTTCGATAGAACGAGAATTACTATACTCACTACTCTTAGTATTATCAATCTAACTCATATTATTAGCCATATTATGCTTATATGATCGATAGAACGAGAATTACTATACTCACTACTCTTAGTATTATCAATCTAACTCATATTATTAGCCATATTATGCTTATATGATCGATAGAACGAGAATTACTATACTCACTACTCTTAGTATTATCAATCTAACTCATATTATTAGCCATATTATGCTTGTATGATCGATAGAGCGACAATTACTATACTTATTACTCTTATTATCATCAATCTAACTCATATTATTAGCCATATTATGCTTATATGATCGATAGAACGAGAATTACTATACTCACTACTCTTAGTATTATCAATCTAACTCATATTATTAGCCATATTATGCTTATATTATCGATAGAACGACAATTACTGTACTTATTACTGTTATTACTATCAATCTAACTCATATTATTAACCTTATTATGGTTATATGATCGATAGAACGAGAATTACTATACTCACTACTCTTAGTATTATCAATCTAACTCATATTATTAGCCATATTATGCTTGTATGATCGATAGAACGACAATTACTATACTTATTACTCTTATTATCATCAATCTAACTCATATTATTAGCCATATTATGCTTATATGATCGATAGAACGACAATTACTATACATATTACTCTGATTTTTATCAATCTAACTCATATTATTAGCCATATTATGCTTCTATGTTCGATAGAACGAGAATTACTATACTCACTACTCTTAGTATTATCAATCTAACTCATATTATTAGCCATATTATGCTTATATGATCGATAGAACGAGAATTACTATACTCACTACTCTTAGTATTATCAATCTAACTCATATTATTAGCCATATTATGCTTGTATGATCGATAGAACGACAATTACTATACTTATTACTCTTATTATCATCAATCTAACTCATATTATCAGCCATATTATGCTTATATGATCGATAGAACGAGAATTACTATACTCACTACTCTTAGTATTATCAATCTAACTCATATTATTAGCCATATTATGCTTATATGATCGACAGAACGACAATTACTATACTTATTACTCTTATTATTATGAATCTAACTCATATTATTAACCATATTATGCAGATGTGATCGATAGAACTACAATTACTATACTCATTACTCTTATTATTATCAATCTAACTCATATTATTAGCCATATTATGCTTAAATGATGGATAGAACGACAATTACTATACTCACTACTCTTAGTATTATCAATCTAACTCATATTATTAGCCATATTATGCTTGTATGATCGATAGAGCGACAATTACTATACTTATTACTCTTATTATCATCAATCTAACTCATATTATTAGCCATATTATGCTTATATGATCGATAGAACGAGAATTACTATACTCACTACTCTTAGTATTATCAATCTAACTCATATTATTAGCCATAATATGCTTATATTATCGATAGAAAGACAATTACTGTACTTATTACTGTTATTATTATCAATCTAACTCATATTATTAGCCATATTATGCTTATATGATCGATAGAACGACAATTACTATACATATTACTCTTATTTTTATCAATCTAACTCATATTATTAAACATATTATGCTAATATGATCGATAGAACGACAATTACTATACTTATTACACTCACTATTATCAATCTAACTCGTATTATTAACCATATTATGCAGACGATCGATAGCACGACATTTACTATACCTGTTTCTCTTATTATTATCAACCTAACACATATTATTAGCCATATTATGCTTATATGATCGATAGAACGACAATTACTATACTTATTATTCTTATTATTATCAATCTAACTGATATTATTAGCCATATTATGCTTAAATGATCGATAGAACGACAATTACTATACTTATTACTCTTATTGTTATCAACCTAACTCATATTATTAGCCATATTATGCTTATATTATCGATATAACGACAATTACTATACCTATTACTGTTATTATTATCAATCTAACTCATATTATTAGCCATATTATGCTTATATGAACGACAGAACGACAATTACTGTACTTATTACTCTTATCATTATCAATCTAAGTCATATTATTAGCCATATTATGCTTATATGATCGATAGAACGACAATTACTATTCTTATTACTCTTATTATTATCAATCTAACTCATACTATTAGCCATATTATGCTTAAATGATCGATAGAACGACAATTACTATACTTATTACACTCACTGTTATCAATCTAACTCATATTATTAACCATATTATGCAGACATGATCGATAGCACGACATTTACTATACCTATTACTCTTATTATTATCAACCTAACACATATTATTAGCCATATTATGCTTATATGATCGATAGAACGACAATTACTATACTTATTATTCTTATTATTATCAATCTAACTCATATTATTAGCCATATTATGCTTAAATGATCGATAGAACGACAATTACTATACTTATTACTCTTATTATTATCAATCTAACTCATATTATTAGCCATATTACGCTTATATGATCGACAGAACGACAATTACTATACTTATTACTCTTATTATTATGAATCTAACTCATATTATTAACCATATTATGCAGATATGATCGATAGAACTACAATTACTATACGCATTACTCTTATTATTATCAATCTAACTCATATTATTAGCCATATTATGCTTAAATGATCGATAGAACTACAATTACTATACTCATTACTCTTATTATTATTAATCTAACTGATATTATTAGCCATATTATGCTTATATGATCGATAGAACGACAATTACTATACTTATTACTCTTATTATCATCAATCTAACTCATATTATTAGCCATATTATGCTTACATGATCGATAGAACGACAAATACTATACTTATTACTCTTATTATTATCAATCTAACTCATATTACTAACCATATTATGCTAATATGATCGATAGAACTACAATTACTATACTCATTACTCTTATTATTATCAATCCAACTCATGTTATTACCCATATTATGCTTATATGATCGATAGAACGACAATCACTATACTTATTACTCTTATTATTATCAACCTAACTCATATTATTAGCCATATTATGCTTATATTATCGATAGAACGACAATTACTATACTTATTACTGTTATTATTATCAATCTAACGCATATTATTAGCCATATTATGCTTATATGATCGACAGAACGACAATTACTATACTTATTACACTCACTGTTATCAATCAAACTCATATTATTAACCATATTATGCAAATTTGATCGATAGAACGACAATCACTCTACTTATTACTCTTATTATTATCAACCTAACTCATATTATTAGCCATATTATGCTTATATGATCGATAGAACGACAATCACTATACTTATTACTCTTATTGTTATCAACCTAACTCATATTATTAGCCATATTATGCTTATATTATCGATATAACGACAATTACTATACCTATTACTGTTATTATTATCAATCTAACTCATATTATTAGCCATATTATGCTTATATGAACGACAGAACGACAATTACTGTACTTATTACTCTTATCATTATCAATCTAAGTCATATTATTAGCCATATTATGCTTATATGATCGATAGAACGACAATTACTATACTTATTACTCTTATTATTATCAATCTAACTCATACTATTAGCCATATTATGCTTAAATGATCGATAGAACGACAATTACTATACTTATTACACTCACTGTTATCAATCTAACTGATATTATTAACCATATTATGCAAATTTGATCGATAGAACGACAATCACTATACTTATTACTCTTATTATTATCAATCTAACTCATATTATTAGCCATATTACGCTTATATGATCGACAGAACGACAATTACTATACTTATTACTCTTATTATTATCAACCTAACTTATATTATTAGCCATATTATGCTTATATTATCGATAGAACGACAATTACTATACTTATTACTGTTATTATTATCAATCTAACTGATATTATTAGCCATATTATGCTTATATGAACGACAGAACGACAATTACTGTACTAATTACTCTTATCATTAACAATCTAAGTCATATTATTAGCCATATTATGCTTATATGATCGATAGAACGACAATTACTATACTTATTACTCTTATTATTATCAATCTAACTCATATTATTAGCCATATTATGCTTATATGACCGATAGAACGACAATTACTATACATATTACTCTTATTTTTATCAATCTAACTTATATTATTAAACATATTATGCTAATATGATCGATAGAACGACAATTACTATACTTATTACACTCACTATTATCAATCTAACTCATATTATTAACCATATTATGCAGACATGACCGATAGCACGACATTTACTATACCTATTACTCTTATTATTATCAACCTAACACATATTATTAGCCATATTATGCTTATATGATCGATAGAACGACAATTACTATACTTATTATTCTTATTATTATCAATCTAACTCATATTATTAGCCATATTATGCTTAAATGATGGATAGAACGACAATTACTATACTTATTACTCTTATTATTATCAATCTAACTCATATTATTAGCCATATTATGCTTACATGATCGATAGAACGAGAATTACTATACTCACTACTCTTAGTATTATCAATCTAACTCATATTATTAGCCATATTATGCTTATATTATCGATAGAACGACAATTACTATACTTATTACTGTTATTATTATCAATCTAACTCATATTATTAGCCATATTATGCTTAAATGATCGATAGAACGACAATTACTATACTTATTACTCTTATTATTATCAATCTAACTCATATTATTAGCCATATTATACTTAAATGATCGATAGAACGACAATTACTATACTTATTACTCTTATTATCATCAATCTAACTCATATTATTAGCCATATTATGCTTATATGATCGATAGGACGACAAATACTATACTTATTACTCTTATTATTATCAACCTAACTGATATTATTAGCCATATTATGCTTATATTATCGATAGAACGACAATTACTATACTTATTACTGTTATTATTATCAATCTAACGCATATTATTAGCCATATTATGCTTATATGATCGACAGAACGAGAATTACTATACTTATTACACTCACTGTTATCAATCAAACTCATATTATTAACCATATTATGCAAATTTGATCGATAGAACGACAATCACTCTACTTATTACTCTTATTATTATCAACCTAACTCATATTATTAGCCATATTATGCTTATATGATCGATAGAACGACAATCACTATACTTATTACTCTTATTGTTATCAACCTAACTCATATTATTAGCCATATTATGCTTATATTATCGATATAACGACAATTACTATACTTATTACTGTTATTACTATCAATCTAACTCATATTATTAGCCATATTATGCTTATATGAACGACAGAACGACAATTACTGTACTAACTACTCTTATCATTAACAATCTAAGTCATATTATTAGCCATATTATGCTTATATGATCGATAGAACGACAATTACTATACTTATTACTCTTATTATTATCAATCTAACTCATATTATTAGCCATATTATGCTTATATGATCGATAGAACGACAATTACTATACATATTACTCTTATTTTTATCAATCTAACTCATATTATTAAACATATTATGCTAATATGATCGATAGAACGACAATTACTATACTTATTACACTCACTATTATCAATCTAACTCATATTATTAACCATATTATGCAGACATGATCGATAGCACGACATTTACTATACCTATTACTCTTATTATTATCAACCTAACACATATTATTAGCCATATTATGCTTATATGATCGATAGAACGACAATTACTATACTTATTATTCTTATTATTATCAATCTAACTCATATTATTAGCCATATTATGCTTAAATGATGGATAGAACGACAATTACTATACTTATTACTCTTATTATTATCAATCTATCTCATATTATTAGCCATATTATGCTTCTATGTTCGATAGAACGAGAATTAATATACTCACTACTCTTAGTATTATCAATCTAACTCATATTATTAGCCATATTATGCTTATATGATCGATAGAACGAGAATTACTATACTCACTACTCTTAGTATTATCAATCTAACTCATATTATTAGCCATATTATGCTTGTATGATCGATAGAGCGACAATTACTATACTTATTACTCTTATTATCATCAATCTAACTCATATTATTAGCCATATTATGCTTATATGATCGATAGAACGAGAATTACTATACTCACTACTCTTAGTATTATCAATCTAACTCATATTATTAGCCATATTATGCTTATATTATCGATAGAACGACAATTACTGTACTTATTACTGTTATTATTATCAATCTAACTCATATTATTAGCCATATTATGCTTATATGATCGATAGAACGACAATTACTATACATATTACTCTTATTTTTATCAATCTAACTCATATTATTAAACATATTACGCTAATATGATCGATAGAACGACAATTACTATACTTATTACACTCACTATTATCAATCTAACTCGTATTATTAACCATATTATGCAGACGATCGATAGCACGACATTTACTATACCTGTTTCTCTTATTATTATCAACCTAACACATATTATTAGCCATATTATGCTTATATGATCGATAGAACGACAATTACTATACTTATTATTCTTATTATTATCAATCTAACTGATATTATTAGCCATATTATGCTTAAATGATCGATAGAACGACAATTACTATACTTATTACTCTTATTATTATCAATCTAACTCATATTATTCGCCATATTATGCTTATATGATCGACAGAACGACAATTACTATACTTATTACTCTTATTATTATGAATCTAACTCATATTATTAACCATATTATGCAGATATGATCGATAGAACTACAATTACTATACTTATTACTCTTATTATTATGAATCTAACTCATATTATTAACCATATTATGCAGATATGATCGATAGAACTACAATTACTATACTCATTACTCTTATTATTATCAATCTAACTCATATTATTAGCCATATTATGCTCAAATGATGGATAGAACGACAATTACTATACTTATTACTCTTATTATTATCAATCTAACTCATATTATTAGCCATATTATGCTTCTATGTTCGATAGAACGAGAATTACTATACTCACTACTCTTAGTATTATCAATCTAACTCATATTATTAGCCATATTATGCTTATATGATCGATAGAACGAGAATTACTATACTCACTACTCTTAGTATTATCAATCTAACTCATATTATTAGCCATATTATGCTTATATGATCGATAGAACGAAAATTACTATACTTATTACTCTTATTATTATCAATCTAACTCATATTATTAGCCATATTCTGCTTATATGATCGATAGAACGAGAATTACTATACTCACTACTCTTAGTATTATCAATCTAACTCATATTATTAGCCATATTATGCTTATATTATCGATAGAACGACAATTACTATACTTATTACTGTTATTATTATCAATCTAACTCATATTATTAGCCATATTATGCTTAAATGATCGATAGAACGACAATTACTATACTTATTACACTCACTGCTATCAATCTAACTCATATTATTAACCATATTATGCAAATTTGATCGATAGAACGACAATCACTATACTTATTACTCTTATTATTATCAACCTAACTCATATTATTAGCCATATTATGCTTAAATGATCGATAGAACAACAATTACTATACTTATTACTCTCATTATTATAAATCTAACTCATATTATTAGCAATATTATGCTTATATGATCGATAGAACGACAATTACTATACTTATTACTCTTATTATTATGAATCTAACTCATATTATTAACCATATTATGCAGATATGATCGATAGAAATACAATTACTATACTCATTACTCTTATTATTATTAATCTAACTGATATTATTAGCCATATTATGCTTATGTGATCGATAGAACGACAATTACTATACTTATTACTCTTATTATCATCAATCTAACTCATACTATTAGCCATATTATGCTTATATGATCGATAGAACGACAAATACTATACTTATTACACTTATTATTATCAATCTAACTCATATTACTAACCATATTATGCTAATATGATCGATAGAACTACAATTACTACACTCATTACTCTTATTATTATCAATCCAACTCATGTTATTACCCATATTATGCTTATATGATCGATAGAACGACAATCACTATACTTATTACTCTTATTATTATCAACCTAACTCATATTATTAGCCATATTATGCTTATATTATCGATAGAACGACAATTACTATACTTATTACTGTTATTATTATCAATCTAACGCATATTATTAGCCATGTTATGCTTATATGATCGACAAAACGACAATTACTATACTTATTACTCTTATTGTTATCAACCTAACTCATATTATTAGCCATATTATGCTTATATTATCGATATAACGACAATTACTATACTTATTACTGTTATTACTATCAATCTAACTCATATTATTAGCCATATTATGCTTATATGAACGACAGAACGACAATTACTGTACTTATTACTCTTATCATTATCAATCTAAGTCATATTATTAGCCATATTATGCTTAAATGATCGATAGAACAACAATCACTATACTTATTACTCTTATTATTATAAATCTAACTCATATTATTAGCCATATTATGCTTATATGATCGATAGAACGACAATTACTATACTTATTACTCTTATTATTATGAATCTAACTCATATTATTAACCATATTATGCAGATATGATCGATAGAACTACAATTACTATACTCATTACTCTTATTATTATTAATCTAACTGATATTATTAGCCATATTATGCTTATATGATCGATAGAACGACAATTACTATACTTATTACTCTTATTATCATCAATCTAACTCATATTATTAGCCATATTATGCTTATATGATCGATAGAACGACAAATACTATACTTATTACTCTTATTATTATCAATCTAACTCATATTATTAACCATATTATGCTAATATGACCGATAGAACTACAATTACTATACTCATTACTCTTATTATTATCAATCCAACTCATGTTATTACCCATATTATGCTTATATGATCGATAGAACGACAATCACTATACTTATTACTCTTATTATTATCAACCTAACTCATATTATTAGCCATATTATGCTTATATTATCGATAGAACGACAATTACTATACTTATTACTGTTATTATTATCAATCTAACGCATATTATTAGCCATATTATGCTTATATGAACGACAGAACGACAATTTCTGTAGTAATTACTCTTATCATTAACAATCTAAGTCATATTATTAGCCATATTATGCTTATATGATCGATAGAACGACAATTACTATACTTATTATTGTTATTATTATCAATCTAACTCATATTATTAGCCATATTATGCTTAAATGATCGATAGAACGACAATTACTATACTTATTACTCTTATTATTATCAATCTAACTCATATTATTAGCCATATTATGCTTATATTATCGATAGAACGACAATTACTATACTTATTACTGTTATTATTATCAATCTAACTCATATTATTAACCATATTATGCAGATATGATCGATAGAACTACAATTACTATACGCATTACTCTTATTATTATCAATCTAACTCATATTATTAGCCATATTATGCTTAAATGATGGATAGAACGACAATTACTATACTTATTACTCTTATTATTATCAATCTAACTCATATTATTAGCCATATTATGCTTATATGATCGATAGAACGAGAATTACTATACTCACTACTCTTAGTATTATCAATCTAACTCAAATTATTGGCCATATTATGCTTATATTATCGATAGAACGACAATTACTATACTTATTACTGTTATTATTATCAATCTAACTCATATTATTAGCCATATTACGCTTAAATGATCGATAGAACGACAATTACTATACTTATTACTCTTATTATCATCAATCTAACTCATATTATTAGAGATATTATGCTTATATGATCGATAGAACGACAATCACTATACTTATTACTCTTATTATTATCAACCTAACTCATATTATTAGCCATATTATGCTTATATGATCGATAGAACGACAATTACTATACTTATTACTCTTATTATTATAAATCTAACTCATATTATTAGCCATATTATGCTTATATGATCGATAGAACGACAATTACTATACTTATTACTCTTATTATTATCAATCTAACTCATATTATTAGCCATATTATGCTTATATGATCGATAGAACGAGAATTACTATACTCACTACTCTTAGTATTATCAATCTAACTCATATTATTAGCCATATTATGCTTATATGATCGACAGAACGACAATTACTATACTTATTACTCTTATTATTATGAATCTAACTCATATTATTAACCATATTATGCAGATATGATCGATAGAACTACAATTACTATACGCATTACTCTTATTATTATCAATCTAACTCATATTATTAGCCATATTATGCTTAAATGATGGATAGAACGACAATTACTATACTTATTACTCTTATTATTATCAATCTAACTCATATTATTAGCCATATTATGCTTATATTATCGATAGAACGACAATTACTATACTTATTACTGTTATTATTATCAATCTAACTCATATTATTAGCCATATTATGCTTATATGAACGACAGAACGACAATTACTGTACTAATTACTCTTATCATTAACAATCTAAGTCATATTATTAGCCATATTATGCTTATATGATCGATAGGACGACAAATACTATACTAATTACTCTTATTATTATCAACCTAACTCATATTGTTAGCCATATTATGCTTATATTATCGATAGAACGACAATTACTATACTTATTACTGTTATTATTATCAATCAAACTCATATTATTAGCCATATTATGCTTATATGAACGACAGAACGACAATTACTGTACTAATTACTCTTATCATTAACAATCTAAGTCATATTATTAGCCATATTATGCTTATATGATCGATAGAACGACAATTACTATACTTATTACTCTTATTATTATCAATCTAACTCATATTATTAGCCATATTATGCTTATATGATCGATAGAACGACAATTACTATACGTATTACTCTTATTATTATGAATCTAACTCATATTATTAACCATATTATGCAGATATGATCGATAGAACTACAATTACTATACGCATTACTCTTATTATTATCAATCTAACTCATATTATTAGCCATATTATGCTTAAATGATCGATAGAACTACAATTACTATACTCATTACTCTTATTATTATTAATCTAACTGATATTATTAGCCATATTATGCTTATATGATCGATAGAACGACAATTACTATACTTATTACTCTTATTATCATCAATCTAACTCATATTATTAGCCATATTATGCTTACATGATCGATAGAACGACAAATACTATACTTATTACTCTTATTATTATCAATCTAACTCATATTACTAACCATATTATGCTAATATGATCGATAGAACTACAATTACTATACTCATTACTCTTATTATTATCAATCCAACTCATGTTATTACCCATATTATGCTTATATGATCGATAGAACGACAATCACTATACTTATTACTCTTATTATTATCAACCTAACTCATATTATTAGCCATATTATGCTTATATTATCGATAGAACGACAATTACTATACTTATTACTGTTATTATTATCAATCTAACGCATATTATTAGCCATATTATGCTTATATGATCGACAGAACGACAATTACTATACTTATTACACTCACTGTTATCAATCAAACTCATATTATTAACCATATTATGCAAATTTGATCGATAGAACGACAATCACTCTACTTATTACTCTTATTATTATCAACCTAACTCATATTATTAGCCATATTATGCTTATATGATCGATAGAACGACAATCACTATACTTATTACTCTTATTGTTATCAACCTAACTCATATTATTAGCCATATTATGCTTATATTATCGATATAACGACAATTACTATACCTATTACTGTTATTATTATCAATCTAACTCATATTATTAGCCATATTATGCTTATATGAACGACAGAACGACAATTACTGTACTTATTACTCTTATCATTATCAATCTAAGTCATATTATTAGCCATATTATGCTTATATGATCGATAGAACGACAATTACTATACTTATTACTCTTATTATTATCAATCTAACTCATACTATTAGCCATATTATGCTTAAATGATCGATAGAACGACAATTACTATACTTATTACACTCACTGTTATCAATCTAACTGATATTATTAACCATATTATGCAAATTTGATCGATAGAACGACAATCACTATACTTATTACTCTTATTATTATCAATCTAACTCATATTATTAGCCATATTACGCTTATATGATCGACAGAACGACAATTACTATACTTATTACTCTTATTATTATCAACCTAACTTATATTATTAGCCATATTATGCTTATATTATCGATAGAACGACAATTACTATACTTATTACTGTTATTATTATCAATCTAACTGATATTATTAGCCATATTATGCTTATATGAACGACAGAACGACAATTACTGTACTAATTACTCTTATCATTAACAATCTAAGTCATATTATTAGCCATATTATGCTTATATGATCGATAGAACGACAATTACTATACTTATTACTCTTATTATTATCAATCTAACTCATATTATTAGCCATATTATGCTTATATGACCGATAGAACGACAATTACTATACATATTACTCTTATTTTCATCAATCTAACTTATATTATTAAACATATTATGCTAATATGATCGATAGAACGACAATTACTATACTTATTACACTCACTATTATGAATCTAACTCATATTATTAACCATATTATGCAGACATGACCGATAGCACGACATTTACTATACCTATTACTCTTATTATTATCAACCTAACACATATTATTAGCCATATTATGCTTATATGATCGATAGAACGACAATTACTATACTTATTATTCTTATTATTATCAATCTAACTCATATTATTAGCCATATTATGCTTAAATGATGGATAGAACGACAATTACTATACTTATTACTCTTATTATTATCAATCTAACTCATATTATTAGCCATATTATGCTTACATGATCGATAGAACGAGAATTACTATACTCACTACTCTTAGTATTATCAATCTAACTCATATTATTAGCCATATTATGCTTATATTATCGATAGAACGACAATTACTATACTTATTACTGTTATTATTATCAATCTAACTCATATTATTAGCCATATTATGCTTAAATGATCGATAGAACGACAATTACTATACTTATTACTCTTATTATTATCAATCTAACTCATATTATTAGCCATATTATACTTAAATGATCGATAGAACGACAATTACTATACTTATTACTCTTATTATCATCAATCTAACTCATATTATTAGCCATATTATGCTTATATGATCGATAGGACGACAAATACTATACTTATTACTCTTATTATTATCAACCTAACTGATATTATTAGCCATATTATGCTTATATTATCGATAGAACGACAATTACTATACTTATTACTGTTATTATTATCAATCTAACGCATATTATTAGCCATATTATGCTTATATGATCGACAGAACGAGAATTACTATACTTATTACACTCACTGTTATCAATCAAACTCATATTATTAACCATATTATGCAAATTTGATCGATAGAACGACAATCACTCTACTTATTACTCTTATTATTATCAACCTAACTCATATTATTAGCCATATTATGCTTATATGATCGATAGAACGACAATCACTATACTTATTACTCTTATTGTTATCAACCTAACTCATATTATTAGCCATATTATGCTTATATTATCGATATAACGACAATTACTATACTTATTACTGTTATTACTATCAATCTAACTCATATTATTAGCCATATTATGCTTATATGAACGACAGAACGACAATTACTGTACTAACTACTCTTATCATTAACAATCTAAGTCATATTATTAGCCATATTATGCTTATATGATCGATAGAACGACAATTACTATACTTATTACTCTTATTATTATCAATCTAACTCATATTATTAGCCATATTATGCTTATATGATCGATAGAACGACAATTACTATACATATTACTCTTATTTTTATCAATCTAACTCATATTATTAAACATATTATGCTAATATGATCGATAGAACGACAATTACTATACTTATTACACTCACTATTATCAATCTAACTCATATTATTAACCATATTATGCAGACATGATCGATAGCACGACATTTACTATACCTATTACTCTTATTATTATCAACCTAACACATATTATTAGCCATATTATGCTTATATGATCGATAGAACGACAATTACTATACTTATTATTCTTATTATTATCAATCTAACTCATATTATTAGCCATATTATGCTTAAATGATGGATAGAACGACAATTACTATACTTATTACTCTTATTATTATCAATCTATCTCATATTATTAGCCATATTATGCTTCTATGTTCGATAGAACGAGAATTAATATACTCACTACTCTTAGTATTATCAATCTAACTCATATTATTAGCCATATTATGCTTATATGATCGATAGAACGAGAATTACTATACTCACTACTCTTAGTATTATCAATCTAACTCATATTATTAGCCATATTATGCTTATATGATCGATAGAACGAAAATTACTATACTTATTACTCTTATTATTATCAATCTAACTCATATTATTAGCCATATTCTGCTTATATGATCGATAGAACGAGAATTACTATACTCACTACTCTTAGTATTATCAATCTAACTCATATTATTAGCCATATTATGCTTATATTATCGATAGAACGACAATTACTATACTTATTACTGTTATTATTATCAATCTAACTCATATTATTAGCCATATTATGCTTAAATGATCGATAGAACGACAATTACTATACTTATTACACTCACTGCTATCAATCTAACTCATATTATTAACCATATTATGCAAATTTGATCGATAGAACGACAATCACTATACTTATTACTCTTATTATTATCAACCTAACTCATATTATTAGCCATATTATGCTTAAATGATCGATAGAACAACAATTACTATACTTATTACTCTCATTATTATAAATCTAACTCATATTATTAGCAATATTATGCTTATATGATCGATAGAACGACAATTACTATACTTATTACTCTTATTATTATGAATCTAACTCATATTATTAACCATATTATGCAGATATGATCGATAGAAATACAATTACTATACTCATTACTCTTATTATTATTAATCTAACTGATATTATTAGCCATATTATGCTTATGTGATCGATAGAACGACAATTACTATACTTATTACTCTTATTATCATCAATCTAACTCATACTATTAGCCATATTATGCTTATATGATCGATAGAACGACAAATACTATACTTATTACACTTATTATTATCAATCTAACTCATATTACTAACCATATTATGCTAATATGATCGATAGAACTACAATTACTACACTCATTACTCTTATTATTATCAATCCAACTCATGTTATTACCCATATTATGCTTATATGATCGATAGAACGACAATCACTATACTTATTACTCTTATTATTATCAACCTAACTCATATTATTAGCCATATTATGCTTATATTATCGATAGAACGACAATTACTATACTTATTACTGTTATTATTATCAATCTAACGCATATTATTAGCCATGTTATGCTTATATGATCGACAAAACGACAATTACTATACTTATTACTCTTATTGTTATCAACCTAACTCATATTATTAGCCATATTATGCTTATATTATCGATATAACGACAATTACTATACTTATTACTGTTATTACTATCAATCTAACTCATATTATTAGCCATATTATGCTTATATGAACGACAGAACGACAATTACTGTACTTATTACTCTTATCATTATCAATCTAAGTCATATTATTAGCCATATTATGCTTAAATGATCGATAGAACAACAATCACTATACTTATTACTCTTATTATTATAAATCTAACTCATATTATTAGCCATATTATGCTTATATGATCGATAGAACGACAATTACTATACTTATTACTCTTATTATTATGAATCTAACTCATATTATTAACCATATTATGCAGATATGATCGATAGAACTACAATTACTATACTCATTACTCTTATTATTATTAATCTAACTCATATTATTAGCCATATTATGCTTATATTATCGATAGAACGACAATTACTATACTTATTACTGTTATTATTATCAATCTAACGCATATTATTAGCCATATTATGCTTATATGAACGACAGAACGACAATTTCTGTAGTAATTACTCTTATCATTAACAATCTAAGTCATATTATTAGCCATATTATGCTTATATGATCGATAGAACGACAATTACTATACTTATTATTGTTATTATTATCAATCTAACTCATATTATTAGCCATATTATGCTTAAATGATCGATAGAACGACAATTACTATACTTATTACTCTTATTATTATCAATCTAACTCATATTATTAGCCATATTATGCTTATATTATCGATAGAACGACAATTACTATACTTATTACTGTTATTATTATCAATCTAACTCATATTATTAACCATATTATGCAGATATGATCGATAGAACTACAATTACTATACGCATTACTCTTATTATTATCAATCTAACTCATATTATTAGCCATATTATGCTTAAATGATGGATAGAACGACAATTACTATACTTATTACTCTTATTATTATCAATCTAACTCATATTATTAGCCATATTATGCTTATATGATCGATAGAACGAGAATTACTATACTCACTACTCTTAGTATTATCAATCTAACTCAAATTATTGGCCATATTATGCTTATATTATCGATAGAACGACAATTACTATACTTATTACTGTTATTATTATCAATCTAACTCATATTATTAGCCATATTACGCTTAAATGATCGATAGAACGACAATTACTATACTTATTACTCTTATTATCATCAATCTAACTCATATTATTAGAGATATTATGCTTATATGATCGATAGAACGACAATCACTATACTTATTACTCTTATTATTATCAACCTAACTCATATTATTAGCCATATTATGCTTATATGATCGATAGAACGACAATTACTATACTTATTACTCTTATTATTATAAATCTAACTCATATTATTAGCCATATTATGCTTATATGATCGATAGAACGACAATTACTATACTTATTACTCTTATTATTATCAATCTAACTCATATTATTAGCCATATTATGCTTATATGATCGATAGAACGAGAATTACTATACTCACTACTCTTAGTATTATCAATCTAACTCATATTATTAGCCATATTATGCTTATATGATCGACAGAACGACAATTACTATACTTATTACTCTTATTATTATGAATCTAACTCATATTATTAACCATATTATGCAGATATGATCGATAGAACTACAATTACTATACGCATTACTCTTATTATTATCAATCTAACTCATATTATTAGCCATATTATGCTTAAATGATGGATAGAACGACAATTACTATACTTATTACTCTTATTATTATCAATCTAACTCATATTATTAGCCATATTATGCTTATATTATCGATAGAACGACAATTACTATACTTATTACTGTTATTATTATCAATCTAACTCATATTATTAGCCATATTATGCTTATATGAACGACAGAACGACAATTACTGTACTAATTACTCTTATCATTAACAATCTAAGTCATATTATTAGCCATATTATGCTTATATGATCGATAGGACGACAAATACTATACTAATTACTCTTATTATTATCAACCTAACTCATATTGTTAGCCATATTATGCTTATATTATCGATAGAACGACAATTACTATACTTATTACTGTTATTATTATCAATCAAACTCATATTATTAGCCATATTATGCTTATATGAACGACAGAACGACAATTACTGTACTAATTACTCTTATCATTAACAATCTAAGTCATATTATTAGCCATATTATGCTTATATGATCGATAGAACGACAATTACTATACTTATTACTCTTATTATTATCAATCTAACTCATATTATTAGCCATATTATGCTTATATGATCGATAGAACGACAATTACTATACATATTACTCTTATTTTTATCAATCTAACTCATATTATTAAACATATTATGCTAATATGATCGATAGAACGACAGTTACTATACTTATTACACTCACTATTATCAATCTAACTCATATTATTAACCATATTATGCAGACATGATCGATAGCACGACATTTACTATACCTATTACTCTTATTATTATCAACCTAACACATATTATTAGCCATATTATGCTCATATGATCGATAGAACGACAATTACTATACTTATTATTCTTATTGTTATCAATCTAACTCATATTATTAGCCATATTATGCTTAAATGATCGATAGAACGACAATTACTATACTTATTACTCTTATTATTATCAATCTAACTCATATTATTAGCCATATTACGCTTATATGATCGACAGAACGACAATTACTATACTTATTACTCTTATTATTATGAATCTAACTCATATTATTAACCATATTATGCAGATATGATCGATAGAACTACAATTACTATACGCATTACTCTTATTATTATCAATCTAACTCATATTATTAGCCATATTATGCTTAAATGATGGATAGAACGACAATTACTATACTTATTACTCTTATTATTATCAATCTAACTCATATTATTAGCCATATTATGCTTATATGATCGATAGAACGAGAATTACTATACTCACTACTCTTAGTATTATCAATCTAACTCATATTATTAGCCATATTATGCTTATATTATCGATAGAACGACAATTACTATACTTATTACTGTTATTATTATCAATCTAACTCATATTATTAGCCATATTATGCTTAAATGATCGATAGAACGACAATTACTATACTCATTACTCTTATTATTATCAATCTAACTCATATTATTAGCCATATTATACTTAAATGATCGATAGAACGACAATTACTATACTTATTATACTCACTGTTATCAATCTAACTCATATTATTAGCCATATTATGCTTATATGATCGATAGAACGACAATTACTATACTTATTACTCTTATTATTATGAATCTAACTCATATTATTAACCATATTATGCAGATATGATCGATAGAACTACAATTACTATACTCATTACTCTTATTATTATCAATCTAACTCATATTATTAGCCATATTATGCTCAAATGATGGATAGAACGACAATTACTATACTTATTACTCTTATTATTATCAATCTAACTCATATTATTAGCCATATTATGCTTCTATGTTCGATAGAACGAGAATTACTATACTCACTACTCTTAGTATTATCAATCTAACTCATATTATTAGCCATATTATGCTTATATGATCGATAGAACGAGAATTACTATACTCACTACTCTTAGTATTATCAATCTAACTCATATTATTAGCCATATTATGCTTATATGATCGATAGAACGAAAATTACTATACTTATTACTCTTATTATTATCAATCTAACTCATATTATTAGCCATATTCTGCTTATATGATCGATAGAACGAGAATTACTATACTCACTACTCTTAGTATTATCAATCTAACTCATATTATTAGCCATATTATGCTTATATTATCGATAGAACGACAATTACTATACTTATTACTGTTATTATTATCAATCTAACTCATATTATTAGCCATATTATGCTTAAATGATCGATAGAACGACAATTACTATACTTATTACACTCACTGCTATCAATCTAACTCATATTATTAACCATATTATGCAAATTTGATCGATAGAACGACAATCACTATACTTATTACTCTTATTATTATCAACCTAACTCATATTATTAGCAATATTATGCTTAAATGATCGATAGAACAACAATTACTATACTTATTACTCTCATTATTATAAATCTAACTCATATTATTAGCAATATTATGCTTATATGATCGATAGAACGACAATTACTATACTTATTACTCTTATTATTATGAATCTAACTCATATTATTAACCATATTATGCAGATATGATCGATAGAAATACAATTACTATACTCATTACTCTTATTATTATTAATCTAACTGATATTATTAGCCATATTATGCTTATGTGATCGATAGAACGACAATTACTATACTTATTACTCTTATTATCATCAATCTAACTCATACTATTAGCCATATTATGCTTATATGATCGATAGAACGACAAATACTATACTTATTACACTTATTATTATCAATCTAACTCATATTACTAACCATATTATGCTAATATGATCGATAGAACTACAATTACTACACTCATTACTCTTATTATTATCAATCCAACTCATGTTATTACCCATATTATGCTTATATGATCGATAGAACGACAATCACTATACTTATTACTCTTATTATTATCAACCTAACTCATATTATTAGCCATATTATGCTTATATTATCGATAGAACGACAATTACTATACTTATTACTGTTATTATTATCAATCTAACGCATATTATTAGCCATGTTATGCTTATATGATCGACAAAACGACAATTACTATACTTATTACTCTTATTGTTATCAACCTAACTCATATTATTAGCCATATTATGCTTATATTATCGATATAACGACAATTACTATACTTATTACTGTTATTACTATCAATCTAACTCATATTATTAGCCATATTATGCTTATATGAACGACAGAACGACAATTACTGTACTTATTACTCTTATCATTATCAATCTAAGTCATATTATTAGCCATATTATGCTTAAATGATCGATAGAACAACAATCACTAT
The DNA here is from genome assembly GCF_050947335.1 of Megachile rotundata. Classification (NCBI taxonomy): domain Eukaryota; kingdom Metazoa; phylum Arthropoda; class Insecta; order Hymenoptera; family Megachilidae; genus Megachile; species Megachile rotundata. The sequence continues at coordinate 14,913 of NW_027474307.1, read as the reverse complement.
ACTTATTACTCTTATTATTATAAATCTAACTCATATTATTAGCCATATTATGCTTATATGATCGATAGAACGACAATTACTATACTTATTACTCTTATTATTATGAATCTAACTCATATTATTAACCATATTATGCAGATATGATCGATAGAACTACAATTACTATACTCATTACTCTTATTATTATTAATCTAACTCATATTATTAGCCATATTATGCTTATATTATCGATAGAACGACAATTACTATACTTATTACTGTTATTATTATCAATCTAACGCATATTATTAGCCATATTATGCTTATATGAACGACAGAACGACAATTTCTGTAGTAATTACTCTTATCATTAACAATCTAAGTCATATTATTAGCCATATTATGCTTATATGATCGATAGAACGACAATTACTATACTTATTATTGTTATTATTATCAATCTAACTCATATTATTAGCCATATTATGCTTAAATGATCGATAGAACGACAATTACTATACTTATTACTCTTATTATTATCAATCTAACTCATATTATTAGCCATATTATGCTTATATTATCGATAGAACGACAATTACTATACTTATTACTGTTATTATTATCAATCTAACTCATATTATTAACCATATTATGCAGATATGATCGATAGAACTACAATTACTATACGCATTACTCTTATTATTATCAATCTAACTCATATTATTAGCCATATTATGCTTAAATGATGGATAGAACGACAATTACTATACTTATTACTCTTATTATTATCAATCTAACTCATATTATTAGCCATATTATGCTTATATGATCGATAGAACGAGAATTACTATACTCACTACTCTTAGTATTATCAATCTAACTCAAATTATTGGCCATATTATGCTTATATTATCGATAGAACGACAATTACTATACTTATTACTGTTATTATTATCAATCTAACTCATATTATTAGCCATATTACGCTTAAATGATCGATAGAACGACAATTACTATACTTATTACTCTTATTATCATCAATCTAACTCATATTATTAGAGATATTATGCTTATATGATCGATAGAACGACAATCACTATACTTATTACTCTTATTATTATCAACCTAACTCATATTATTAGCCATATTATGCTTATATGATCGATAGAACGACAATTACTATACTTATTACTCTTATTATTATAAATCTAACTCATATTATTAGCCATATTATGCTTATATGATCGATAGAACGACAATTACTATACTTATTACTCTTATTATTATCAATCTAACTCATATTATTAGCCATATTATGCTTATATGATCGATAGAACGAGAATTACTATACTCACTACTCTTAGTATTATCAATCTAACTCATATTATTAGCCATATTATGCTTATATGATCGACAGAACGACAATTACTATACTTATTACTCTTATTATTATGAATCTAACTCATATTATTAACCATATTATGCAGATATGATCGATAGAACTACAATTACTATACGCATTACTCTTATTATTATCAATCTAACTCATATTATTAGCCATATTATGCTTAAATGATGGATAGAACGACAATTACTATACTTATTACTCTTATTATTATCAATCTAACTCATATTATTAGCCATATTATGCTTATATTATCGATAGAACGACAATTACTATACTTATTACTGTTATTATTATCAATCTAACTCATATTATTAGCCATATTATGCTTATATGAACGACAGAACGACAATTACTGTACTAATTACTCTTATCATTAACAATCTAAGTCATATTATTTGCCATATTATGCTTATATGATCGATAGGACGACAAATACTATACTAATTACTCTTATTATTATCAACCTAACTCATATTGTTAGCCATATTATGCTTATATTATCGATAGAACGACAATTACTATACTTATTACTGTTATTATTATCAATCAAACTCATATTATTAGCCATATTATGCTTATATGAACGACAGAACGACAATTACTGTACTAATTACTCTTATCATTAACAATCTAAGTCATATTATTAGCCATATTATGCTTATATGATCGATAGAACGACAATTACTATACTTATTACTCTTATTATTATCAATCTAACTCATATTATTAGCCATATTATGCTTATATGATCGATAGAACGACAATTACTATACATATTACTCTTATTTTTATCAATCTAACTCATATTATTAAACATATTATGCTAATATGATCGATAGAACGACAGTTACTATACTTATTACACTCACTATTATCAATCTAACTCATATTATTAACCATATTATGCAGACATGATCGATAGCACGACATTTACTATACCTATTACTCTTATTATTATCAACCTAACACATATTATTAGCCATATTATGCTCATATGATCGATAGAACGACAATTACTATACTTATTATTCTTATTGTTATCAATCTAACTCATATTATTAGCCATATTATGCTTAAATGATCGATAGAACGACAATTACTATACTTATTACTCTTATTATTATCAATCTAACTCATATTATTAGCCATATTACGCTTATATGATCGACAGAACGACAATTACTATACTTATTACTCTTATTATTATGAATCTAACTCATATTATTAACCATATTATGCAGATATGATCGATAGAACTACAATTACTATACGCATTACTCTTATTATTATCAATCTAACTCATATTATTAGCCATATTATGCTTAAATGATGGATAGAACGACAATTACTATACTTATTACTCTTATTATTATCAATCTAACTCATATTATTAGCCATATTATGCTTATATGATCGATAGAACGAGAATTACTATACTCACTACTCTTAGTATTATCAATCTAACTCATATTATTAGCCATATTATGCTTATATTATCGATAGAACGACAATTACTATACTTATTACTGTTATTATTATCAATCTAACTCATATTATTAGCCATATTATGCTTAAATGATCGATAGAACGACAATTACTATACTCATTACTCTTATTATTATCAATCTAACTCATATTATTAGCCATATTATACTTAAATGATCGATAGAACGACAATTACTATACTTATTATACTCACTGTTATCAATCTAACTCATATTATTAGCCATATTATGCTTATATGATCGATAGAACGACAATTACTATACTTATTACTCTTATTATTATGAATCTAACTCATATTATTAACCATATTATGCAGATATGATCGATAGAACTACAATTACTATACTCATTACTCTTATTATTATTAATCTACCTGATATTATTAGCCATATTATGCTTATATGATCGATAGAACGACAATTACTATACTTATTACTCTGGTTACCATCAATCTAACTCATATTATTAGCCATATTATGCTCATATGATCGATAGGACGACCAATACTATACTAATTACTCTTATTATTATCAACCTAACTCATATTATTAGCCATATTATGCTTATATTATCGATAGAACGACAATTACTATACTTATTACTGTTATTATTATCAATCAAACTCATATTATTAGCCATATTATGCTTATATGAACGACAGAACGACAATTACTGTACTAATTACTCTTATCATTAACAATCTAAGTCATATTATTAGCCATATTATGCTTATATGATCGATAGAACGACAATTACTATACTTATTACTCTTATTATTATCAATCTAACTCATATTATTAGCCATATTATGCTTATATGATCGATAGAACGACAATTACTATACATATTACACTTATTTTTATCAATCTAACTCATATTATTAAACATATTATGCTAATATGATCGATAGAACGACAGTTACTATACTTATTACACTCACTATTATCAATCTAACTCATATTATTAACCATATTATGCAGACATGATCGATAGCACGACATTTACTATACCTATTACTCTTATTATTATCAACCTAACACATATTATTAGCCATATTATGCTCATATGATCGATAGAACGACAATTACTATACTTATTATTCTTATTGTTATCAATCTAACTCATATTATTAGCCATATTATGCTTAAATGATCGATAGAACGACAATTACTATACTTATTACTCTTATTATTATCAATCTAACTCATATTATTAGCCATATTACGCTTATATGATCGACAGAACGACAATTACTATACTTATTACTCTTATTATTATGAATCTAACTCATATTATTAACCATATTATGCAGATATGATCGATAGAACTACAATTACTATACGCATTACTCTTATTATTATCAATCTAACTCATATTATTAGCCATATTATGCTTATATGATCGATGGAACGAGAATTACTATACTCACTACTCTTATTATTATCAACCTAACTCATATTATTAGCCATATTATGCTTATATTATCGATAGAACGACAATTACTATACTTATTACTGTTATTATTATCAATCTAACTCATATTATTAGCCATATTATGCTTAAATGATCGATAGAACGACAATTACTATACTTATTACACTCACTGTTATCAATCTAACTCATATTATTAACCATATTATGCAAATTTGATCGATAGAACGACAATGACTATACTTATTACTCTTATTATTATCAACCTAACTCATATTATGAGCCATATTATGCTTAAATGATCGATAGAACAACAATTACTATACTTATTACTCTCATTATTATAAATCTAACTCATATTATTAGCCATATTATGCTTATATGATCGATAGAACGACAATTACTATACTTATTACTTTTATTATTATGAATCTAACTCATATTATTAACCATATTATGCAGATATGATCGATAGAACTACAATTACTATACTCATTACTCCTATTATTATTGATCTAACTGATATTATTAGCCATATTTTGCTTATATGATCGATAGAACGACAATTACTATACTTATTACTCTTATTATCATCAATCTAACTCATATTATTAGCCATATTATGCTTATATGATCGATAGAACGACAAATACTATACTTATTACTCTTATTATTATTAATCTAACTCATATTATTAACCATATTATGCAGATATGATCGATAGAACTACAATTACTATACTCATTACTCCTATTATTATTCATCTAACTGATATTATTAGCCATATTATGCTTATATGATCGATAGAACGACAATTACTATACTTATTACTCTTATTATCATCAATCTAACTCATATTATTAGCCATATTATGCTTATATGATCGATAGGACGACCAATACTATACTAATTACTCTTATTATTATCAACCTAACTCATATTATTAGCCATATTATGCTTATATTATCGATAGAACGACAATTACTATACTTATTACTGTTATTATTATCAATCAAACTCATATTATTAGCCATATTATGCTTATATGAACGACAGAACGACAATTACTGTACTAATTACTCTTATCATTAACAATCTAAGTCATATTATTAGCCATATTATGCTTATATGATCGATAGAACGACAATTACTATACTTATTACTCTTATTATTATCAATCTAACTCATATTATTAGCCATATTATGCTTATATGATCGATAGAACGACAATTACTATACATATTACTCTTATTTTTATCAATCTAACTCATATTATTAAACATATTATGCTAATATGATCGATAGAACGACAGTTACTATACTTATTACACTCACTATTATCAATCTAACTCATATTATTAACCATATTATGCAGACATGATCGATAGCACGACATTTACTATACCTATTACTCTTATTATTATCAACCTAACACATATTATCAGCCATATTATGCTCATATGATCGATAGAACGACAATTACTATACTTATTATTCTTATTGTTATCAATCTAACTCATATTATTAGCCATATTATGCTTAAATGATCGATAGAACGACAATTACTATACTTATTACTCTTATTATTATCAATCTAACTCATATTATTAGCCATATTACGCTTATATGATCGACAGAACGACAATTACTATACTTATTACTCTTATTATTATGAATCTAACTCATATTATTAACCATATTATGCAGATATGATCGATAGAACTACAATTACTATACGCATTACTCTTATTATTATCAATCTAACTCATATTATTAGCCATATTATGCTTATATGATCGATGGAACGAGAATTACTATACTCACTACTCTTATTATTATCAATCTAACTCATATTATTAGCCATATTATGCTTATATTATCGATAGAACGACAATTACTATACTTATTACTGTTATTATTATCAATCTAACTCATATTATTAGCCATATTATGCTTAAATGATCGATAGAACGACAATTACTATACTTATTACACTCACTGTTATCAATCTAACTCATATTATTAACCATATTATGCAAATTTGATCGATAGAACGACAATGACTATACTTATTACTCTTATTATTATCAACCTAACTCATATTATGAGCCATATTATGCTTAAATGATCGATAGAACAACAATTACTATACTTATTACTCTCATTATTATAAATCTAACTCATATTATTAGCCATATTATGCTTATATGATCGATAGAACGACAATTACTATACTTATTACTCTTATTATTATGAATCTAACTCATATTATTAACCATATTATGCAGATATGATCGATAGAACTACAATTACTATACTCATTACTCCTATTATTATTGATCTAACTGATATTATTAGCCATATTTTGCTTATATGATCGATAGAACGACAATTACTATACTTATTACTCTTATTATCATCAATCTAACTCATATTATTAGCCATATTATGCTTATATGATCGATAGAACGACAAATACTATACTTATTACTCTTATTATTATTAATCTAACTCATATTATTAACCATATTATGCAGATATGATCGATAGAACTACAATTACTATACTCATTACTCCTATTATTATTCATCTAACTGATATTATTAGCCATATTATGCTTATATGATCGATAGAACGACAATTACTATACTTATTACTCTTATTATCATCAATCTAACTCATATTATTAGCCATATTATGCTTATATGATCGATAGGACGACCAGTACTATACGCATTACTCTTATTATTATCAATCTAACTCATATTATTAGCCATATTATGCTTATATGATCGATGGAACGAGAATTACTATACTCACTACTCTTATTATTATCAATCTAACTCATATTATTAGCCATATTATGCTTAAATGATCGATAGAACGACAATTACTATACTTATTACTCTTATTATTATCAATCTAACTCACATTATTAGCCATATTATGCTTATATGATCGATAGAACGACAATTACTATACATGTTACTCTTATTTTTATCAATCTAACTCATATTATTAAACACATTATGCTAATATGATCGATAGAACGACAATTACTATACTTATTACACCCACTATTATCAATCTAACTCATATTATTATCCATATTATGCAGACATGATCGATAGCACGACATTTACTATACCTGTTTCTCTTATTATTATCAACCTAACACATATTATTAGCCATATTATGCTTATATGATCGATAGAACGACAATTACTATACTTATTACTCTTATTATTATGAATCTAACTCATATTATTAACCATATTATGCAGATATGATCGATAGAACTACAATTACTATACTTATTACACTCACTGTTATCAATCTAACTCATATTATTAACCATATTATGCAAATTTGATCGATAGAACGACAATGACTATACTTATTACTCCTATTATTATCAACCTAACTCATATTATGAGCCATATTATGCTTAAATGATCGATAGAACAACAATTACTATACTTATTACTCTCATTATTATAAATCTAACTCATATTATTAGCCATATTATGCTTATATGATCGATAGAACGACAATTACTATACTTATTACTCTTATTATTATGAATCTAACTCATATTATTAAACATATTATGCAGATATGATCGATAGAACTACAATTACTATACTCATTACTCCTATTATTATTAATCTAACTGATATTATTAGCCATATTATGCTTATATGATCGATAGAACGACAATTACTATACTTATTACTCTTATTATCATCAATCTAACTCATATTATTAGCCATATTATGCTTATATGATCGATAGAACGACAAATACTATACTTATTACTCTTATTATTATTAATCTAACTCATATTATTAACCATATTATGCAGATATGATCGATAGAACTACAATTACTATACTCATTACTCTGATTATTATCAATCTAACTCATATTATTAGCCATATTATGCTTAAATGATGGATAGAACGACAATTACTATACTTATTACTCTTATTATTATTAATCTAACTCATATTATTAGCCATATTATGCTTCTATGTTCGATAGAACGAGAATTACTATACTCACTACTCTTAGTATTATCAATCTAACTCATATTATTAGCCATATTATGCTTATATGATCGATAGAAGGAGAATTACTATACTCACTACTCTTAGTATTATCAATCTAACTCATATTATTAGCCATATTATGCTCATATGATCGATAGAACGACAATTACTATACTTATTACTCTTATTGTTATCAATCTAACTCATATTATTAGCCATATTATGCTTATATGATCGATAGAACGAGAATTACTATACTCACTACTCTTAGTATTATCAATCTAACTCATATTATTAGCCATATTATGCTTATATTATCGATAGAACGACAATTACTATACTTATTACTGTTGTTATTATCAATCTAACTCATATTATTAGCCATATTATGCTTATATGAACGACAGAACGACAATTACTGTACTTATTACTCTTATCATTATCAATCTAAGTCATATTATTAGCCATATTATGCTTATATGAGCGATAGAGCGACAATCACTATACTTATTACTCTTATTATTATCAACCTAACTCATATTATTAGCCATATTATGCTTATATTATCGATATAACGACAATTACTATACTTATTACTGTTATTATTATCAATCTAACTCATATTATTAGCCATATTATTCTTATATTATCGATAGAACGACAATTACTATACTTATTACTGTTGTTATTATCAATCTAACTCATATTATTAACCATATTATGCAGACATCATCGATAGCACGATATTTACTATACCAATTACTCTTATTATTATCAACCTAACACATATTATTAGCCATATTATGCTTATATGATCGATAGAACGACAATTACTATACTTATTATTCTTATTATTATCAATCTAACTCATATTATTAGCCATATTATGCTTAAATGATCGATAGAACGACAATTACTATACTTATTACTCTTATTATTATCAATCTAACTCATATTATTAGCCATATTATGCTTCTATGTTCGATAGAACGAGAATTACTATACTCACTACTCTTAGTATTATCAATCTAACTCATATTATTAGCCATATTATGCTTATATGATCGATAGGAAGAGAATTACTATACTCACTACTCTTAGTATTATCAATCTAACTCATATTATTAGCCATATTATGCTTGTATGATCGATAGAACGACAATTACTATACTTATTACTCTTATTATCATCAATCTAACTCATATTATTAGCCATATTAGCCTTATATGATCGATAGAACGAGAATTACTATACTCACTACTCTTAGTATTATCAATCTAACTCATATTATTAGCCATATTATGCTTATATTATCGATAGAACGACAATTACTATACTTATTACTGTTATTATTATCAATCTAACTCATATTATTAGCCATATTATGCTTAAATGATCGATAGAACGACAATTACTATACTTATTACTCTTATTATTATCAATCTAACTCACATTATTAGCCATATTATGCTTATATGATCGATAGAACGACAATTACTATACATATTACTCTTATTTTTATCAATCTAACTCATATTATTAAACATATTATGCTAATATGATCGAAAGAACGACAATTACTATACTTATTACACTCACTATTATCAATCTAACTCATATTATTAACCATATTATGCAGACATGATCGATAGCACGACATTTACTATACCTGTTTCTCTTATTATTATCAACCTAACACATATTATTAGCCATATTATGCTTATATGATCGATAGAACGACAATTACTATACTTATTATTCTTATTATTATCAATCTAACTCATATTATTAGCCATGTTATGCTTAAATGATCGATAGAACGACAATTACTATACTTATTACTCTTATTATTATCAATCTAACTTATATTATTAGCCATATTATGCTTATATGATCGACAGAACGACAATTACTATACTTATTACTCTTACTATTATGAATCTAACTCATATTATTAACCATATTATGCAGATATAAACGATAGAACTACAATTACTATACTCATTACCCTTATTATTATCAATCTAACTCATATTATTAGCCATATTATGCTTAAATGATGGATAGAACGACAATTACTATACTTATTACTCTTATTATTATCAATCTAACTCATATTATTAGCCATATTATGCTTCTATGTTCGATAGAACGACAATTACTATACTTATTACTCTTATTATCATCAATCTAACTCATATTATTAGCCATATTATGCTTAAATGATCGATAGAACTACAATTACTATACTCATTACCCTTATTATTATCAATCTAACTCATATTATTAGCCATATTATGCTTAAATGATGGATAGAACGACAATTACTATACTTATTACTCTTATTATTATCAATCTAACTTATATTATTAGCCATATTATGCTTATATGATCGACAGAACGACAATTACTATACTTATTACTCTTATTATTATGAATCTAACTCATATTATTAACCATATTATGCAGATATGATCGATAGAACTACAATTACTATACTCATTACTCTTATTATCATCAATCTAACTCATATTATTAGCCATATTATGCTTATATGATCGATAGAACGACAAATACTATACTTATTACTCTTATTATTATTAATCTAACTCATATTATTAACCATATTATGCAGATATGATCGATAGAACTACAATTACTATACTCATTACTCTTATTATTATCAATCTAACTCATATTATTAGCCATATTATGCTTAAATGATGGATAGAACGACAATTACTATACTTATTACTCTTATTATTATCAATCTAACTCATATTATTAGCCATATTATGCTTCTATGTTCGATAGAACGAGAATTACTATAATCACTACTCTTAGTATTATCAATCTAACTCATATTATTAGCCATATTATGCTTATATGATCGATAGAACGAGAATTACTATACTCACTACTCTTAGTATTATCAATCTAACTCATATTATTAGCCATATTATGCTTATATGATCGATAGAACGACAATTACTATACTTATTACTCTTATTGTTATCAATCTAACTCATATTATTAGCCATATTATGCTTATATGATCGATAGAACGAGAATTACTATACTCACTACTCTTATTATTATCAATCTAACTCATATTATTAGCCATATTATGCTTATATTATCGATAGAACGACAATTACTATACTTATTACTGTTGTTATTATCAATCTAACTCATATTATTAGCCATATTATGCTTATATGACCGACAGAACGACAGATACTGTACTTATTACTCTTATCATTATAAATCTAAGTCATATTATTAGCCATATTATGCTTATATGATCGATAGAACGACAAATACTATACTTATTACTCTTATTATTATTAATCTAACTCATATTATTAACCATATTATGCAAATTTGATCGATAGAACGACAATCACTATACTTATTACTCTTATTATTATCAACCTAACTCATATTATTAGCCATATTATGCTTATATGATCGATAGAACGACAATTACTATACTTATTACTCTTATTATTATAAATCTAACTCATATTATTAGCCATATTATGCTTATATGAACGACAGAACGACAATTACTGTACTTATTACTCTTGTCATTATCAATCTAAGTCATATTATTAGCTATATTATGCTTATATGATCGGTAGAACGACAATTACTATACTTATTACTGTTATTATTATCAATCTAACTCATATTATTAGCCATATTATGCAGATATGATCGATAGAACTACAATTACTATACTCATTACTCTTATTATTATTAATCTAACTGATATTATTAGCCATATTATGCTTATATGATCGATAGAACGACAAATACTATACTTATTACTCTTATTATTATCAATCTAACTCATATTATTAACCATATTATGCTAATATGATCGATAGAACTACAATTACTATACTCATTACTCTTATTATTATCAATCCAACTCATATTATTAAACATATTATGCTAATATGATCGATTGAACGACAATTACTATACTTATTACACTCACTATTATCAATCTAACTCATATTATTAACCATATTATGCAGACATGATCGATAGCACGATATTTACCATACCTATTACTCTTATTATTATCAACCTAACACATATTATTAGCCATATTATGCTTATATGATCGATAGAACGACAATTACTATACTTATTATTCTTATTATTATCAATCTAACTCATATTATTAGCCATATTATGCTTAAATGATCGATAGAACGACAATTACTATACTTATTACTCTTATTATTATCAATCTAACTCATATTATTAGCCATATTATGCTTCTATGTTCGACAGAACGAGAATTACTATACTCACTACTCTTAGTATTATCAATCTAACTCATATTATTAGCCATATTATGCTTATATGATCGATAGAACGAGAATTACTATACTCACTACTCTTAGTATTATCAATCTAACTCATATTATTAGCCATATTATGCTTGTATGATCGATAGAACGACAATTACTATACTTCTTACTCTTATTATCATCAATCTAACTCATATTATTAGCCATATTAGCCTTATATGATCGATAGAACGAGAATTACTATACTCACTACTCTTAGTATTATCAATCTAACTCATATTATTAGCCTTATTATGCTTATATTATCGATAGAACGACAATTACTATACTTATTACTGTTATTATTATCAATCTAACTCATATTATTAGCCATATTATGCTTAAATGATCGATAGAACGACAATTACTATACTTATTACTCTTATTATTATCAATCTAACTCACATTATTAGCCATATTATGCTTATATGATCGATAGAACGACAATTACTATACATATTACTCTTATTTTTATCAATCTAACTCATATTATTAAACATATTATGCTAATATGATCGAAAGAACGACAATTACTATACTTATTACACTCACTATTATCAATCTAACTCATATTATTAACCATATTATGCAGATATAAACGATAGAACTACAATTACTATACTCATTACCCTTATTATTATCAATCTAACTCATATTATTAGCCATATTATGCTTAAATGATGGATAGAACGACAATTACTATACTTATTACTCTTATTATTATCAATCTAACTCATATTATTAGCCATATTATGCTTCTATGTTCGATAGAACGACAATTACTATACTTATTACTCTTATTATCATCAATCTAACTCATATTATTAGCCATATTATGCTTAAATGATCGATAGAACTACAATTACTATACTCATTACCCTTATTATTATCAATCTAACTCATATTATTAGCCATATTATGCTTAAATGATGGATAGAACGACAATTACTATACTTATTACTCTTATTATTATCAATCTAACTTATATTATTAGCCATATTATGCTTATATGATCGACAGAACGACAATTACTATACTTATTACTCTTATTATTATGAATCTAACTCATATTATTAACCATATTATGCAGATATGATCGATAGAACTACAATTACTATACTCATTACTCTTATTATCATCAATCTAACTCATATTATTAGCCATATTATGCTTATATGATCGATAGAACGACAAATACTATACTTATTACTCTTATTATTATTAATCTAACTCATATTATTAACCATATTATGCAGATATGATCGATAGAACTACAATTACTATACTCATTACTCTTATTATTATCAATCTAACTCATATTATTAGCCATATTATGCTTAAATGATGGATAGAACGACAATTACTATACTTATTACTCTTATTATTATCAATCTAACTCATATTATTAGCCATATTATGCTTCTATGTTCGATAGAACGAGAATTACTATAATCACTACTCTTAGTATTATCAATCTAACTCATATTATTAGCCATATTATGCTTATATGATCGATAGAACGAGAATTACTATACTCACTACTCTTAGTATTATCAATCTAACTCATATTATTAGCCATATTATGCTTATATGATCGATAGAACGACAATTACTATACTTATTACTCTTATTGTTATCAATCTAACTCATATTATTAGCCATATTATGCTTATATGATCGATAGAACGAGAATTACTATACTCACTACTCTTATTATTATCAATCTAACTCATATTATTAGCCATATTATGCTTATATTATCGATAGAACGACAATTACTATACTTATTACTGTTGTTATTATCAATCTAACTCATATTATTAGCCATATTATGCTTATATGAACGACAGAACGACAGATACTGTACTTATTACTCTTATCATTATAAATCTAAGTCATATTATTAGCCATATTATGCTTATATGATCGATAGAACGACAAATACTATACTTATTACTCTTATTATTATTAATCTAACTCATATTATTAACCATATTATGCAAATTTGATCGATAGAACGACAATCACTATACTTATTACTCTTATTATTATCAACCTAACTCATATTATTAGCCATATTATGCTTATATGATCGATAGAACGACAATTACTATACTTATTACTCTTATTATTATAAATCTAACTCATATTATTAGCCATATTATGCTTA
>NW_027474306.1:0-57069 GCF_050947335.1 Megachile rotundata | reverse complement strand
AATCACTATACTTATTACTCTTATTGTTATCAATCTAACTCATATTATTAGCCCTATTATGCTTATATGACCGATAGAACGAGAATTACTATACTCATTACTCTTATTATTATCAATCTAACTCATATTATTAGCCATATTATGCTTATATGATCGATAGAACGACAATTACTATACTCACTACTCTTATTATTATCAGTCTAGCTCATATTACTAGCCATATTATGCTTATATGATCGATAGAACGACAATTACTATACTTACTACACTTACTATTATCAATCTAGCACATATTACTAGCCATATTATGCTTATATGATCGATAGAACGACAATTACTATACTTACTACTCTTATTAGTATCAATCTAACTCATATTATTAGCCATATTATGCTTATATGATCGATAGAACGAGAATTACTATACTCATTACTCTTATCATTATCAATCTAACTCATATTATTAGCCATATTATGCTTATATGATCGATAGAACGACAATTACTATACTCACTACTCTTATTATTATCAACCTAGCTCATATTATTAGCCACATTATGCTTATATGATCGATAGAACGACAATTACTATACTTATTACTATTATTATTATGAACCTAACTCATATTATAAACCATTTTATGCTTAAATGATCGATAGAACGAGAATTACTATACTCACTACTCTTAGGATTTTCAATCTAACTCATATTATTAGCCATATTATGCTTTAGTGATCGATAGAACGACAATTACTATACTTATTATTCTTATTTTTATCAACCTAACTCATATTATTAGCCATATTATGCTTAAATGATCGATAGAGCGACAATTACTATACTTATTACTCTTATTATTATGAAAATAACTCATATTATTAGCCACATATTGCTTAAATGATCGATAGAACGACAATTACTATACTTATTACTCTTATTATTATCAATCTAACTCATATTATTAGCCATATTATGCTTATATGATCGATAGAACGACAATTACTATACTCATTACTCTTATTATTATCAATCTAACTCATACTGTTAACCATATTATGCAGATATGATAGATAGAACGACAATTACTATACTCACTACTTTTATTGTTATCAATCCAACTCATATTAATAGCCATATTATGCTAATATAATCGACAGAACGACAATTACTATACGTATTACACTTATTATTATCAATCTAGCTCATATTATTAACCATATTATGCAGATATGATAGATAGAACGACAATTACTATACTTATTACTCTTATTATTATGAATCTAACTCATATTATTAGCCATATTATGCTTATATGATCGATAGAACGAGAATTACTATACTCATTACTCTTATTATTATCAATCTAACTCATATTATTAGCCATATTATGCTTATATGATCGATAGAACGACAATTGCTATACTCACTACTCTTATTATTATCAATCTAACTCATATTATTAGCCATATTATGATAATATAATCGACAGAACGACAATTACTATACACATTACTCTTACTATTATCAATCTAACTCATATTATTAACCATATTATGCTAATATCATCGATAGGAGGTCAATTACTATACTTATTACACTCACTATTACCAATCTAACTCATATTATTAACCATATTATGCAGATATGATCGATAGCACGACATTTGCTATACTTATTACTCTTATTATTATCAATCTAACTCATTTTATTAGCCATATTATGCCTATATGATCGATAGAACGACAATTACTATACTCATTACTCTTATTGTTATCAATCTAACTCATATTATTAGCCTTATTATGCTTATATGACCGATAGAACGAGAATTACTATACTCATTACTCTTATTATTATCAATCTAACTCATATTATTAGCCATATTATGCTTATATGATCGATAGAACGACAATTACTATACTCACTACTCTTATTATTATCAATCTAACTCATATTATTAGCCATATTATGCTAACATAATCGACAGAACGACAATTACTACACTTATTACACTTACTGTTATCAATCTAGCTCATATTACTAGCCATATTATGCTTATATGATCGATAGAACGTCAATTACTATACTTACTACTCTTATTAGTATCAATCTAACTCATATTATTAGGCATATTATGCTTATATGATCGATAGAACGACAATCACCTTACCTATTACTCTTATTATTATCAACCTAGCTCATATTATTAGCCATATTATGCTTATATGATCGATAGAACGACAATTACTATACTTATTACTCTTATTATTATCAATCTAACTCATATTATTAGCCATATTATGCTTATATGATCGATAGAACGACAATCACTATACTTATTACTCTTATTGTTATCAATCTAACTCATATTATTAGCCCTATTATGCTTATATGACCGATAGAACGAGAATTACTATACTCATTACTCTTATTATTATCAATCTAACTCATATTATTAGCCATATTATGCTTATATGATCGATAGAACGACAATTACTATACTCACTACTCTTATTATTATCAGTCTAGCTCATATTACTAGCCATATTATGCTTATATGATCGATAGAACGACAATTACTATACTTACTACACTTACTATTATCAATCTAGCACATATTACTAGCCATATTATGCTTATATGATCGATAGAACGACAATTACTATACTTACTACTCTTATTAGTATCAATCTAACTCATATTATTAGCCATATTATGCTTATTTGATCTATAGAACGACAATCACTATACTTATTACTCTTATTATTATCAACCTAGCTCATATTATTAGCCATATTATGCTTATATGGTCGATAGAACGACAATTACTATACTTATTACTCTTATTATTATCAATCTAACTCATATTATTAGCCATATTATCCTTATATGATCGATAGAACGAGAATTACTATACTCATTACTCTTATCATTATCAATCTAACTCATATTATTAGCCATATTATGCTTATATGGTCGATAGAACGACAATTACTATACTTATTACTCTTATTATTATCAATCTAACTCATATTATTAGCCATATTATCCTTATATGATCGATAGAACGAGAATTACTATACTCATTACTCTTATCATTATCAATCTAACTCATATTATTAGCCATATTATGCTTATATGATCGATAGAACGACAATTACTATACTCATTACTCTTATTATTATCAATCTAACTCATATTATTAGCCATATTATGCTAATATAATCGACAGAACGACAATTACTATACTTACTACACTTACTATTATCAATCTAGCTCATATTACTAGCCATATTATGCTTATATGATCGATAGAACGACAATTACTATACTTACTACTCTTATTAGTATCAATCTAACTCATATTATTAGCCATATTATGCTTATATGATCGATAGAACGACAATCACTATACTTATTACTCTTATTATTATCAACCTAGCTCATATTATTAGCCATATTATGCTTATATGGTCGATAGAACGACAATTACTATACTTATTGCTCTTATTATTATCAATCTAACTCATATTATTAGCCATATTATGCTTATATGATCGATAGAACGAGAATTACTATACTCATTACTCTTATCATTATCAATCTAACTCATATTATTAGCCATATTATGCTTATATGATCGATAGAACGACAATTACTATACTCACTACTCTTATTATTATCAACCTAGCTCATATTATTAGCCACATTATGCTTATATGATCGATAGAACGACAATTACTATACTTATTACTATTATTATTATGAACCTAACTCATATTATAAACCATTTTATGCTTAAATGATCGATAGAACGAGAATTACTATACTCACTACTCTTAGGATTTTCAATCTAACTCATATTATTAGCCATATTATGCTTTAGTGATCGATAGAACGACAATTACTATACTTATTATTCTTATTTTTATCAACCTAACTCATATTATTAGCCATATTATGCTTAAATGATCGATAGAGCGACAATTACTATACTTATTACTCTTATTATTATGAAAATAACTCATATTATTAGCCACATATTGCTTAAATGATCGATAGAACGACAATTACTATACTTATTACTCTTATTATTATCAATCTAACTCATATTATTAGCCATATTATGCTTATATGATCGATAGAACGACAATTACTATACTCATTACTCTTATTATTATCAATCTAACTCATACTGTTAACCATATTATGCAGATATGATAGATAGAACGACAATTACTATACTCACTACTTTTATTGTTATCAATCCAACTCATATTAATAGCCATATTATGCTAATATAATCGACAGAACGACAATTACTATACGTATTACACTTATTATTATCAATCTAGCTCATATTATTAACCATATTATGCAGATATGATAGATAGAACGACAATTACTATACTTATTACTCTTATTATTATGAATCTAACTCATATTATTAGCCATATTATGCTTATATGATCGATAGAACGAGAATTACTATACTCATTACTCTTATTATTATCAATCTAACTCATATTATTAGCCATATTATGCTTATATGATCGATAGAACGACAATTGCTATACTCACTACTCTTATTATTATCAATCTAACTCATATTATTAGCCATATTATGATAATATAATCGACAGAACGACAATTACTATACACATTACTCTTACTATTATCAATCTAACTCATATTATTAACCATATTATGCTAATATCATCGATAGGAGGTCAATTACTATACTTATTACACTCACTATTACCAATCTAACTCATATTATTAACCATATTATGCAGATATGATCGATAGCACGACATTTGCTATACTTATTACTCTTATTATTATCAATCTAACTCATTTTATTAGCCATATTATGCCTATATGATCGATAGAACGACAATTACTATACTCATTACTCTTATTGTTATCAATCTAACTCATATTATTAGCCTTATTATGCTTATATGACCGATAGAACGAGAATTACTATACTCATTACTCTTATTATTATCAATCTAACTCATATTATTAGCCATATTATGCTTATATGATCGATAGAACGACAATTACTATACTCACTACTCTTATTATTATCAATCTAACTCATATTATTAGCCATATTATGCTAACATAATCGACAGAACGACAATTACTACACTTATTACACTTACTGTTATCAATCTAGCTCATATTACTAGCCATATTATGCTTATATGATCGATAGAACGTCAATTACTATACTTACTACTCTTATTAGTATCAATCTAACTCATATTATTAGGCATATTATGCTTATATGATCGATAGAACGACAATCACCTTACCTATTACTCTTATTATTATCAACCTAGCTCATATTATTAGCCATATTATGCTTATATGATCGATAGAACGACAATTACTATACTTATTACTCTTATTATTATCAATCTAACTCATATTATTAGCCATATTATGCTTATATGATCGATAGAACGACAATCACTATACTTATTACTCTTATTGTTATCAATCTAACTCATATTATTAGCCCTATTATGCTTATATGACCGATAGAACGAGAATTACTATACTCATTACTCTTATTATTATCAATCTAACTCATATTATTAGCCATATTATGCTTATATGATCGATAGAACGACAATTACTATACTCACTACTCTTATTATTATCAGTCTAGCTCATATTACTAGCCATATTATGCTTATATGATCGATAGAACGACAATTACTATACTTACTACACTTACTATTATCAATCTAGCACATATTACTAGCCATATTATGCTTATATGATCGATAGAACGACAATTACTATACTTACTACTCTTATTAGTATCAATCTAACTCATATTATTAGCCATATTATGCTTATTTGATCTATAGAACGACAATCACTATACTTATTACTCTTATTATTATCAACCTAGCTCATATTATTAGCCATATTATGCTTATATGGTCGATAGAACGACAATTACTATACTTATTACTCTTATTATTATCAATCTAACTCATATTATTAGCCATATTATCCTTATATGATCGATAGAACGAGAATTACTATACTCATTACTCTTATCATTATCAATCTAACTCATATTATTAGCCATATTATGCTTATATGATCGATAGAACGACAATTGCTATACTTATTACTCTTATTATTATCAATCTAACTCATATTATTAGCCATATTATGCTTATATGATCGATAGAACGAGAATTACTATACTCATTACTCTTATTATTATCAATCTAACTCATATTATTAGCCATATTATGCTTATATGATCGATAGAACGACAATTGCTATACTCACTACTCTTATTATTATCAACCTAGCTCATATTATTAGCCATATTATGCTTATATGGTCGATAGAACGACAATTACTATACTTATTACTCTTATTATTATCAATCTAACTCATATTATTAGCCATATTATGCTTATATGATCGATAGAACGAGAATTACTATCCTCATTACTCTTATTATTATCAATCTAACTCATATTATTAGCCATATTATGCTTATATGATCGATAGAACGACAATTACTATACTCACTACTCTTATTATTATCAATCTAACTCATATTATTAGCCATATTATGCTAACATAATCGACAGAACGACAATTACTACACTTATTACACTTACTGTTATCAATCTAGCTCATATTACTAGCCATATTATGCTTATATGATCGATAGAACGTCAATTACTATACTTAGTACTCTTATTATTTTCAACCTAGCTCATGTTATTAGCCATATTATGCTTATATGATCGATAGAACGACAATTACTATACTTATTATTCTTATTTTTATCAACCTAACTCATATTATTAACCATATTATGCTAATATGATCGATAGGAGGTCAATTACTATACTTATTACACTCACTATTAGCAATCTAACTCATATTATTAACCATATTATGCAGATATGATTGATAGAACGACAACTACTATACTTATTACTCTTATTATTATCAATCTAACTCATATTATTAGCCATATTATGCTTATATGATCGATAGAACGACAATTACTATACTCACTACTCTTATTATTATCAATCTAACTCATATTATTAGCCATATTATGCTAACATAATCGACAGAACGACAATTACTACACTTATTACACTTACTGTTATCAATCTAGCTCATATTACTAGCCATATTATGCTTATATGATCGATAGAACGTCAA
Organism: Megachile rotundata; assembly: GCF_050947335.1. NCBI lineage: Eukaryota > Metazoa > Arthropoda > Insecta > Hymenoptera > Megachilidae > Megachile > Megachile rotundata. Next base: position 49,846 of record NW_027474306.1, on the reverse strand, counting down.
TTACTATACTTACTACTCTTATTAGTATCAATCTAACTCATATTATTAGCCATATTATGCTTATATGATCGATAGAACGACAATCACTATACCTATTACTCTTATTATTATCAACCTAGCTCATATTATTAGCCATATTATGCTTATATGATCGATAGAACGACAATTACTATACTTATTACTCTTATTATTATCAATCTAACTCATATTATTAGCCATATTATGCTTATATGATCGATAGAACGAGAATTACTATACTCATTACTCTTATTATTATCAATCTAACTCATATTATTAGCCATGTTATGCTTATATGATCGATAGAACGAGAATTACTATACTCATTACTCTTATTATTATCAATCTAACTCATATTATTAGCCATATTATGCTTATATGATCGATAGAACGACAATCACTATACTTATTACTCTTACTATTTTCAACCTAGCTCATATTATTAGCCATATTATGCTAATATAATCGACAGAACGACAATTACTATACTTATTACACTTACTATTATCAGTCTAGCTCATATTACTAGCCATATTATGCTTATATGATCGATAGAACGACAATTACTATACTTACTACACTTACTATTATCAATCTAGCTCATATTACTAGCCATATTATGCTTATATGATCGATAGAACGACAATTACTATACTTACTACTCTTATTAGTATCAATCTAACTCATATTATTAGCCATATTATGCTTATATGATCGATAGAACGAGAATTACTATACTCATTACTCTTATCATTATCAATCTAACTCATATTATTAGCCATATTATGCTTATATGATCGATAGAACGAGAATTACTATCCTCATTACTCTTATTATTATCAATCTAACTCATATTATTAACCATATTATGCTAATATCATCGATAGGAGGTCAATTACTATACTTATTACACTCACTATTACCAATCTAACTCATATTATTAACCATATTATGCAGATATGATCGATAGCACGACATTTGCTATACTTATTACTCTTATTATTATCAATCTAACTCATTTTATTAGCCATATTATGCCTATATGATCGATAGAACGACAATTACTATACTCATTACTCTTATTGTTATCAATCTAACTCATATTATTAGCCTTATTATGCTTATATGACCGATAGAACGAGAATTACTATACTCATTACTCTTATTATTATCAATCTAACTCATATTATTAGCCATATTATGCTTATATGATCGATAGAACGACAATTACTATACTCACTACTCTTATTATTATCAATCTAACTCATATTATTAGCCATATTATGCTAACATAATCGACAGAACGACAATTACTACACTTATTACACTTACTGTTATCAATCTAGCTCATATTACTAGCCATATTATGCTTATATGATCGATAGAACGTCAATTACTATACTTACTACTCTTATTAGTATCAATCTAACTCATATTATTAGGCATATTATGCTTATATGATCGATAGAACGACAATCACCTTACCTATTACTCTTATTATTATCAACCTAGCTCATATTATTAGCCATATTATGCTTATATGATCGATAGAACGACAATTACTATACTTATTACTCTTATTATTATCAATCTAACTCATATTATTAGCCATATTATGCTTATATGATCGATAGAACGACAATCACTATACTTATTACTCTTATTGTTATCAATCTAACTCATATTATTAGCCCTATTATGCTTATATGACCGATAGAACGAGAATTACTATACTCATTACTCTTATTATTATCAATCTAACTCATATTATTAGCCATATTATGCTTATATGATCGATAGAACGACAATTACTATACTCACTACTCTTATTATTATCAGTCTAGCTCATATTACTAGCCATATTATGCTTATATGATCGATAGAACGACAATTACTATACTTACTACACTTACTATTATCAATCTAGCACATATTACTAGCCATATTATGCTTATATGATCGATAGAACGACAATTACTATACTTACTACTCTTATTAGTATCAATCTAACTCATATTATTAGCCATATTATGCTTATTTGATCTATAGAACGACAATCACTATACTTATTACTCTTATTATTATCAACCTAGCTCATATTATTAGCCATATTATGCTTATATGGTCGATAGAACGACAATTACTATACTTATTACTCTTATTATTATCAATCTAACTCATATTATTAGCCATATTATCCTTATATGATCGATAGAACGAGAATTACTATACTCATTACTCTTATCATTATCAATCTAACTCATATTATTAGCCATATTATGCTTATATGGTCGATAGAACGACAATTACTATACTTATTACTCTTATTATTATCAATCTAACTCATATTATTAGCCATATTATCCTTATATGATCGATAGAACGAGAATTACTATACTCATTACTCTTATCATTATCAATCTAACTCATATTATTAGCCATATTATGCTTATATGATCGATAGAACGACAATTACTATACTCATTACTCTTATTATTATCAATCTAACTCATATTATTAGCCATATTATGCTAATATAATCGACAGAACGACAATTACTATACTTACTACACTTACTATTATCAATCTAGCTCATATTACTAGCCATATTATGCTTATATGATCGATAGAACGACAATTACTATACTTACTACTCTTATTAGTATCAATCTAACTCATATTATTAGCCATATTATGCTTATATGATCGATAGAACGACAATCACTATACTTATTACTCTTATTATTATCAACCTAGCTCATATTATTAGCCATATTATGCTTATATGGTCGATAGAACGACAATTACTATACTTATTGCTCTTATTATTATCAATCTAACTCATATTATTAGCCATATTATGCTTATATGATCGATAGAACGAGAATTACTATACTCATTACTCTTATCATTATCAATCTAACTCATATTATTAGCCATATTATGCTTATATGATCGATAGAACGACAATTACTATACTCACTACTCTTATTATTATCAACCTAGCTCATATTATTAGCCACATTATGCTTATATGATCGATAGAACGACAATTACTATACTTATTACTATTATTATTATGAACCTAACTCATATTATAAACCATTTTATGCTTAAATGATCGATAGAACGAGAATTACTATACTCACTACTCTTAGGATTTTCAATCTAACTCATATTATTAGCCATATTATGCTTTAGTGATCGATAGAACGACAATTACTATACTTATTATTCTTATTTTTATCAACCTAACTCATATTATTAGCCATATTATGCTTAAATGATCGATAGAGCGACAATTACTATACTTATTACTCTTATTATTATGAAAATAACTCATATTATTAGCCACATATTGCTTAAATGATCGATAGAACGACAATTACTATACTTATTACTCTTATTATTATCAATCTAACTCATATTATTAGCCATATTATGCTTATATGATCGATAGAACGACAATTACTATACTCATTACTCTTATTATTATCAATCTAACTCATACTGTTAACCATATTATGCAGATATGATAGATAGAACGACAATTACTATACTCACTACTTTTATTGTTATCAATCCAACTCATATTAATAGCCATATTATGCTAATATAATCGACAGAACGACAATTACTATACGTATTACACTTATTATTATCAATCTAGCTCATATTATTAACCATATTATGCAGATATGATAGATAGAACGACAATTACTATACTTATTACTCTTATTATTATGAATCTAACTCATATTATTAGCCATATTATGCTTATATGATCGATAGAACGAGAATTACTATACTCATTACTCTTATTATTATCAATCTAACTCATATTATTAGCCATATTATGCTTATATGATCGATAGAACGACAATTGCTATACTCACTACTCTTATTATTATCAATCTAACTCATATTATTAGCCATATTATGATAATATAATCGACAGAACGACAATTACTATACACATTACTCTTACTATTATCAATCTAACTCATATTATTAACCATATTATGCTAATATCATCGATAGGAGGTCAATTACTATACTTATTACACTCACTATTACCAATCTAACTCATATTATTAACCATATTATGCAGATATGATCGATAGCACGACATTTGCTATACTTATTACTCTTATTATTATCAATCTAACTCATTTTATTAGCCATATTATGCCTATATGATCGATAGAACGACAATTACTATACTCATTACTCTTATTGTTATCAATCTAACTCATATTATTAGCCTTATTATGCTTATATGACCGATAGAACGAGAATTACTATACTCATTACTCTTATTATTATCAATCTAACTCATATTATTAGCCATATTATGCTTATATGATCGATAGAACGACAATTACTATACTCACTACTCTTATTATTATCAATCTAACTCATATTATTAGCCATATTATGCTAACATAATCGACAGAACGACAATTACTACACTTATTACACTTACTGTTATCAATCTAGCTCATATTACTAGCCATATTATGCTTATATGATCGATAGAACGTCAATTACTATACTTACTACTCTTATTAGTATCAATCTAACTCATATTATTAGGCATATTATGCTTATATGATCGATAGAACGACAATCACCTTACCTATTACTCTTATTATTATCAACCTAGCTCATATTATTAGCCATATTATGCTTATATGATCGATAGAACGACAATTACTATACTTATTACTCTTATTATTATCAATCTAACTCATATTATTAGCCATATTATGCTTATATGATCGATAGAACGACAATCACTATACTTATTACTCTTATTGTTATCAATCTAACTCATATTATTAGCCCTATTATGCTTATATGACCGATAGAACGAGAATTACTATACTCATTACTCTTATTATTATCAATCTAACTCATATTATTAGCCATATTATGCTTATATGATCGATAGAACGACAATTACTATACTCACTACTCTTATTATTATCAGTCTAGCTCATATTACTAGCCATATTATGCTTATATGATCGATAGAACGACAATTACTATACTTACTACACTTACTATTATCAATCTAGCACATATTACTAGCCATATTATGCTTATATGATCGATAGAACGACAATTACTATACTTACTACTCTTATTAGTATCAATCTAACTCATATTATTAGCCATATTATGCTTATTTGATCTATAGAACGACAATCACTATACTTATTACTCTTATTATTATCAACCTAGCTCATATTATTAGCCATATTATGCTTATATGGTCGATAGAACGACAATTACTATACTTATTACTCTTATTATTATCAATCTAACTCATATTATTAGCCATATTATCCTTATATGATCGATAGAACGAGAATTACTATACTCATTACTCTTATCATTATCAATCTAACTCATATTATTAGCCATATTATGCTTATATGATCGATAGAACGACAATTGCTATACTTATTACTCTTATTATTATCAATCTAACTCATATTATTAGCCATATTATGCTTATATGATCGATAGAACGAGAATTACTATACTCATTACTCTTATTATTATCAATCTAACTCATATTATTAGCCATATTATGCTTATATGATCGATAGAACGACAATTGCTATACTCACTACTCTTATTATTATCAACCTAGCTCATATTATTAGCCATATTATGCTTATATGGTCGATAGAACGACAATTACTATACTTATTACTCTTATTATTATCAATCTAACTCATATTATTAGCCATATTATGCTTATATGATCGATAGAACGAGAATTACTATCCTCATTACTCTTATTATTATCAATCTAACTCATATTATTAGCCATATTATGCTTATATGATCGATAGAACGACAATTACTATACTCACTACTCTTATTATTATCAATCTAACTCATATTATTAGCCATATTATGCTAACATAATCGACAGAACGACAATTACTACACTTATTACACTTACTGTTATCAATCTAGCTCATATTACTAGCCATATTATGCTTATATGATCGATAGAACGTCAATTACTATACTTAGTACTCTTATTATTTTCAACCTAGCTCATGTTATTAGCCATATTATGCTTATATGATCGATAGAACGACAATTACTATACTTATTATTCTTATTTTTATCAACCTAACTCATATTATTAACCATATTATGCTAATATGATCGATAGGAGGTCAATTACTATACTTATTACACTCACTATTAGCAATCTAACTCATATTATTAACCATATTATGCAGATATGATTGATAGAACGACAACTACTATACTTATTACTCTTATTATTATCAATCTAACTCATATTATTAGCCATATTATGCTTATATGATCGATAGAACGACAATTACTATACTCACTACTCTTATTATTATCAATCTAACTCATATTATTAGCCATATTATGCTAACATAATCGACAGAACGACAATTACTACACTTATTACACTTACTGTTATCAATCTAGCTCATATTACTAGCCATATTATGCTTATATGATCGATAGAACGTCAATTACTATACTTACTACTCTTATTAGTATCAATCTAACTCATATTATTAGCCATATTATGCTTATATGATCGATAGAACGACAATCACTATACCTATTACTCTTATTATTATCAACCTAGCTCATATTATTAGCCATATTATGCTTATATGATCGATAGAACGACAATTACTATACTTATTACTCTTATTATTATCAATCTAACTCATATTATTAGCCATATTATGCTTATATGATCGATAGAACGAGAATTACTATACTCATTACTCTTATTATTATCAATCTAACTCATATTATTAGCCATGTTATGCTTATATGATCGATAGAACGAGAATTACTATACTCATTACTCTTATTATTATCAATCTAACTCATATTATTAGCCATATTATGCTTATATGATCGATAGAACGACAATCACTATACTTATTACTCTTACTATTTTCAACCTAGCTCATATTATTAGCCATATTATGCTAATATAATCGACAGAACGACAATTACTATACTTATTACACTTACTATTATCAGTCTAGCTCATATTACTAGCCATATTATGCTTATATGATCGATAGAACGACAATTACTATACTTACTACACTTACTATTATCAATCTAGCTCATATTACTAGCCATATTATGCTTATATGATCGATAGAACGACAATTACTATACTTACTACTCTTATTAGTATCAATCTAACTCATATTATTAGCCATATTATGCTTATATGATCGATAGAACGAGAATTACTATACTCATTACTCTTATCATTATCAATCTAACTCATATTATTAGCCATATTATGCTTATATGATCGATAGAACGACAATTACTATACTCATTACTCTTATTATTATCAATCTAACTCATATTATTAGCCATATTATGCTAATATAATCGACAGAACGACAATTACTATACTTACTACACTTACTATTATCAATCTAGCTCATATTACTAGCCATATTATGCTTATATGATCGATAGAACGACAATTACTATACTTACTACTCTTATTAGTATCAATCTAACTCATATTATTAGCCATATTATGCTTATATGATCGATAGAACGACAATCACTATACTTATTACTCTTATTATTATCAACCTAGCTCATATTATTAGCCATATTATGCTTATATGGTCGATAGAACGAGAATTACTATACTCATTACTCTTATTATTATCAATCTAACTCATATTATTAGCCATATTATGCTTATATGATCGATAGAACGACAATTACTATACTTATTACTCTTATTATTATCAATCTAATTCATATTATTAGCCATATTATGCTTATATGATCGATAGAACGACAATTACTATACTTATTACTCTTATTATTATCAATCTAACTCATATTATTAGCCATATTATGCTTATATGATCGATAGAACGACAATTACTATACTCATTACTCTTATTATTATCAATCTAACTCATACTGTTAACCATATTATGCAGATATGATAGATAGAACGACAATTACTATACTCACTACTTTTATTGTTATCAATCCAACTCATATTAATAGCCATATTATGCTAATATAATCGACAGAACGACAATTACTATACGTATTACACTTATTATTATCAATCTAGCTCATATTATTAACCATATTATGCAGATATGATAGATAGAACGACAATTACTATACTTATTACTCTTATTATTATGAATCTAACTCATATTATTAGCCATATTATGCTTATATGATCGATAGAACGACAATTACTATACTTATTACTCTTATTATTATCAATCTAACTCATATTATTAGCCATATTATGCTTATATGATCGATAGAACGAGAATTACTATACTCATTACTCTTATTATTATCAATCTAACTCATATTATTAGCCATGTTATGCTTATATGATCGATAGAACGAGAATTACTATACTCATTACTCTTATTATTATCAATCTAACTCATATTATTAGCCATATTATGCTCATATGATCGATAGAACGACAATCACTATACTTATTACTCTTACTATTTTCAACCTAGCTCATATTATTAGCCATATTATGCTAATATAATCGACAGAACGACAATTACTATACTTATTACACTTACTATTATCAGTCTAGCTCATATTACTAGCCATATTATGCTTATATGATCGATAGAACGACAATTACTATACTTACTACTCTTATTAGTATCAATCTAACTCATATTATTAGCCATATTATGCTTATTTGATCGATAGAACGACAATCACTATACTTATTACTCTTATTATTATCAACCTAGCTCATATTATTAGCCATATTATGCTTATATGGTCGATAGAACGACAATTACTATACTTATTACTCTTATTATTATCAATCTAACTCATATTATTAGCCATATTATCCTTATATGATCGATAGCACGAGAATTACTATACTCATTACTCTTATCATTATCAATCTAACTCATATTATTAGCCATATTATGCTTATATGATCGATAGAACGACAATTACTATACTCATTACTCTTATTATTATCAATCTAACTCATATTATTAGCCATATTATGCTAATATAATCGACAGAACGACAATTACTATACTTACTACACTTACTATTATCAATCTAGCTCATATTACTAGCCATATTATGCTTATATGATCGATAGAACGACAATTACTATACTTACTACACTTACTATTATCAATCTAGCTCATATTACTAGCCATATTATGCTTATATGATCGATAGAACGACAATTACTATACTTACTACTCTTATTAGTATCAATCTAACTCATATTATTAGCCATATTATGCTTATATGATCGATAGAACGACAATCACTATACTTATTACTCTTATTATTATCAACCTAGCTCATATTATTAGCCATATTATGCTTATATGGTCGATAGAACGACAATTACTATACTTATTGCTCTTATTATTATCAATCTAACTCATATTATTAGCCATATTATGCTTATATGATCGATAGAACGAGAATTACTATACTCATTACTCTTATCATTATCAATCTAACTCATATTATTAGCCATATTATGCTTATATGATCGATAGAACGACAATTACTATACTCACTACTCTTATTATTATCAACCTAGCTCATATTATTAGCCACATTATGCTTATATGATCGATAGAACGACAATTACTATACTTATTACTATTATTATTATGAACCTAACTCATATTATAAACCATTTTATGCTTAAATGATCGATAGAACGAGAATTACTATACTCACTACTCTTAGGATTTTCAATCTAACTCATATTATTAGCCATATTATGCTTTAGTGATCGATAGAACGACAATTACTATACTTATTATTCTTATTTTTATCAACCTAACTCATATTATTAGCCATATTATGCTTAAATGATCGATAGAGCGACAATTACTATACTTATTACTCTTATTATTATGAAAATAACTCATATTATTAGCCACATTTTGCTTAAATGATCGATAGAACGACAATTACTATACTTATTACTCTTATTATTATCAATCTAACTCATATTATTAGCCATATTATGCTTATATGATCGATAGAACGACAATTACTATACTCATTACTCTTATTATTATCAATCTAACTCATACTGTTAACCATATTATGCAGATATGATAGATAGAACGACAATTACTATACTCACTACTTTTATTGTTATCAATCCAACTCATATTAATAGCCATATTATGCTAATATAATCGACAGAACGACAATTACTATACGTATTACACTTATTATTATCAATCTAGCTCATATTATTAACCATATTATGCAGATATGATAGATAGAACGACAATTACTATACTTATTACTCTTATTATTATGAATCTAACTCATATTATTAGCCATATTATGCTTATATGATCGATAGAACGAGAATTACTATACTCATTACTCTTATTATTATCAATCTAACTCATATTATTAGCCATATTATGCTTATATGATCGATAGAACGACAATTGCTATACTCACTACTCTTATTATTATCAATCTAACTCATATTATTAGCCATATTATGATAATATAATCGACAGAACGACAATTACTATACACATTACTCTTACTATTATCAATCTAACTCATATTATTAACCATATTATGCTAATATCATCGATAGGAGGTCAATTACTATACTTATTACACTCACTATTACCAATCTAACTCATATTATTAACCATATTATGCAGATATGATCGATAGCACGACATTTGCTATACTTATTACTCTTATTATTATCAATCTAACTCATTTTATTAGCCATATTATGCCTATATGATCGATAGAACGACAATTACTATACTCATTACTCTTATTGTTATCAATCTAACTCATATTATTAGCCTTATTATGCTTATATGACCGATAGAACGAGAATTACTATACTCATTACTCTTATTATTATCAATCTAACTCATATTATTAGCCATATTATGCTTATATGATCGATAGAACGACAATTACTATACTCACTACTCTTATTATTATCAATCTAACTCATATTATTAGCCATATTATGCTAACATAATCGACAGAACGACAATTACTACACTTATTACACTTACTGTTATCAATCTAGCTCATATTACTAGCCATATTATGCTTATATGATCGATAGAACGTCAATTACTATACTTACTACTCTTATTAGTATCAATCTAACTCATATTATTAGGCATATTATGCTTATATGATCGATAGAACGACAATCACCTTACCTATTACTCTTATTATTATCAACCTAGCTCATATTATTAGCCATATTATGCTTATATGATCGATAGAACGACAATTACTATACTTATTACTCTTATTATTATCAATCTAACTCATATTATTAGCCATATTATGCTTATATGATCGATAGAACGACAATCACTATACTTATTACTCTTATTATTATCAACCTAGCTCATATTATTAGCCATATTATGCTTATATGGTCGATAGAACGACAATTACTATACTTATTACTCTTATTATTATCAATCTAACTCATATTATTAGCCATATTATGCTTATATGATCGATAGAACGAGAATTACTATACTCATTACTCTTATTATTATCAATCTAACTCATATTATTAGCCATATTATGCTTATATGATCGATAGAACGACAATTGCTATACTCACTACTCTTATTATTATCAATCTAACTCATATTATTAGCCATATTATGATAATATAATCGACAGAACGACAATTACTATACACATTACTCTTACTATTATCAATCTAACTCATATTATTAACCATATTATGCTAATATCATCGATAGGAGGTCAATTACTATACTTATTACACTCACTATTATCAATCTAACTCATATTATTAACCATATTATGCAGATATGATCGATAGCACGACATTTTCTATACTTATTACTCTTATTATTATCAATCTAACTCATTTTATAAGCCATATTATGCCTATATGATCGATAGAACGACAATTACTATACTCATTACCCTTATTGTTATCAATCTAACTCATATTATTAGCCTTATTATGCTTATATGACCGATAGAACGAGAATTACTATACTCATTACTCTTACTATTATCAATCTAACTCATATTATTAGCCATATTATGCTTATATGATCGATAGAACGACAATTACTATACTCACTACTCTTATTATTATCAATCTAACTCATATTATTAGCCATGTTATGCTTATATGATCGATAGAACGAGAATTACTATACTCATTACTCTTATTATTATCAATCTAACTCATATTATTAGCCATATTATGCTTATATGATCGATAGAACGACAATCACTATACTTATTACTCTTACTATTTTCAACCTAGCTCATATTATTAGCCATATTATGCTAATATAATCGACAGAACGACAATTACTATACTTATTACACTTACTATTATCAGTCTAGCTCATATGACTAGCCATATTATGCTTATATGATCGATAGAACGACAATTACTATACTTACTACACTTACTATTATCAATCTAGCTCATATTACTAGCCATATTATGCTTATATGATCGATAGAACGACAATTACTATACTTACTACTCTTATTAGTATCAATCTAACTCATATTATTAGCCATATTATGCTTATTTGATCGATAGAACGACAATCACTATACTTATTACTCTTATTATTATCAACCTAGCTCATATTATTAGCCATATTATGCTTATATGGTCGATAGAACGACAATTACTATACTTATTACTCTTATTATTATCAATCTAACTCATATTATTAGCAATATTATGCTTATATGATCGATAGAACGACAATCACTATACTTATTACTCTTATTATTATCAACCTAGCTCATATTATTAGCCATATTATGCTTATATGGTCGATAGAACGACAATTACTATACTTATTACTCTTATTATTATCAATCTAACTCATATTATTAGCCATATTATGCTTATATGATCGATAGAACGAGAATTACTATACTCATTACTCTTATTATTATCAACCTAACTCATATTATTAGCCATATTATGCTTATATGATCGATAGAACGACAATTGCTATACTCACTACTCTTATTATTATCAATCTAACTCATATTATTAGCCATATTATGATAATATAATCGACAGAACGACAATTACTATACACATTACTCTTACTACTATCAATCTAACTCATATTATTAACCATATTATGCTAATATCATCGATAGGAGGTCAATTACTATACTTATTACACTCACTATTATCAATCTAACTCATATTATTAACCATATTATGCAGATATGATCGATAGAACTACAATTTCTATACTCATTACTCTTATTATTATCAATCTAACTCATATTGTTAGCCATATTATGCTTATATGATCGATAGAACGACAATTACTATACTCATTACCCTTATTATTATCAATCTAATTCATATTATTAGCCATATTATGCTTATATGATCGATAGAACTACAATTACTATACTTATTACTCTTATTATTATCAATTTAACTCATATTATTAGCCATATTATGCTTATATGATCGCTAGACCGACAAATACTATACTTATTAATCTTAATATTATCAATCTAACTCATATTATTAACCATATTATGCAGATATGATCGATAGAACTACAATTTCTATACTCATTACTCTTATTATTATCAATCTAACTCATATTGTTAGCCATATTATGCTTATATGATCGATAGAACGACAATTACTATACTCATTACCCTTATTATTATCAATCTAATTCATATTATTAGCCATATTATGCTTATATGATCGATAGAACGACAATTACTATACTCGTTACTCTTATTATTATCAATCTAACTCATATTATTAGCCATATTATGCTTGTATGGTCGATTGAACTACAATTTCTATACTCATTACTCTTATTATTATCAATTTAACTCATATTATTAGCCATATTATGCTTATATGATCGATAGAACGACAATTACTATACTTATTCCTCTTATTATTATCAATCTAACTCATATTATTAACCATATTATGCAGACATGATCAATAGAACGACAATAACTATACTCATTACTCTTATTATTATCAGTCTAACTCATATTATTAGCCATATTATGCTTATATGATCGATAGAACGACAATTACTATACTCATTACTCTTATTATTATCAATCTGACTCATATTATTAGCCATATTATGCTTATATGATCGATAGAACGACAATTACTATACTTATTACTCTTATTATTATCAATTTAACTCATATTATTAGCCATATTATGCTTATATGATCGATAGAACGACAATTACTATACTTATTACTCTTATTATTATCAATCTAACTCATATTATTAGCCATATTGTGTTTATGTGATGGATAGGACGACAATCACTATACATATTACTCTTAATGTTATCAATCTAACTCATATTATTAGCCATATTATGCTTATATGATCGATAGACCGACAAATACTATACTTATTACTCTTAATATTATCAATCTAACTCATATTACTAGCCATATTATGCATATGTGATCGATAGAACGACAATTACTATAAATATTGCTCTTATTATTATCAATCTAACTCATATTATTAGCCATATTATGCTTATGTGATCGATAGAACGACAATCACTATACTTATTACTCTTATTATTATCAATATAACTCATATTATTAGCCATATTATGCTTATATGATCGCTAGACCGACAAATACTATACTTATTAATCTTAATATTATCAATCAAACTCATATTATTAACCATATTATGCAGATATGATCGATAGAACTACAATTTCTATACTCATTACTCTTATTATTATCAATCTAACTCATATTGTTAGCCATATTATGCTTATATGATCGATAGAACGACAATTACTATACTCATTACTCTTATTATTATCAATCTAACTCATAATATTAGCCATATTATGCATATATGATCGATAGAACGACAATTACTATACTTATTCCTCTTATTATTATCAATCTAACTCATATTATTAGCCATATTATGCTTATGTGATCGATTGAACTACAATTTCTATACTCATTACTCTTATTATTATCAATTTAACTCATATTATTAGCCGTATTATGCTTATATGATCGATAGAACGACAATTACTATACTTATTCCTCTTATTATTATCAATCTAACTCATATTATTAGGCATATTATGCTTATATGATCGATAGAACTACAATTACTATACTTATTACTCTTATTATTATCAATTTAACTCATATTATTAGCCATATTATGCTTATATGATCGCTAGACCGACAAATACTATACTTATTAATCTTAATATTATCAATCTAACTCATATTATTAACCATATTATGCAGATATGATCGATAGAACTACAATTTCTATACTCATTACTCTTATTATTATCAATCTAACTCATATTGTTAGCCATATTATGCTTATATGATCGATAGAACGACAATTACTATACTCATTACCCTTATTATTATCAATCTAATTCATATTATTAGCCATATTATGCTTATATGATCGATAGAACGACAATTACTATACTCGTTACTCTTATTATTATCAATCTAACTCATATTATTAGCCATATTATGCTTGTATGGTCGATTGAACTACAATTTCTATACTCATTACTCTTATTATTATCAATTTAACTCATATTATTAGCCATATTATGCTTATATGGTCGATAGAACGACAATTACTATACTTATTCCTCTTATTATTATCAATCTAACTCATATTATTAACCATATTATGCAGACATGATCAATAGAACGACAATAACTATACTCATTACTCTTATTATTATCAGTCTAACTCATATTATTAGCCATATTATGCTTATATGATCGATAGAACGACAATTACTATACTCATTACTCTTATTATTATCAATCTGACTCATATTATTAGCCATATTATGCTTATATGATCGATAGAACGACAATTACTATACTCATTACTCTTATTATTATCAATCTAACTCATAATATTAGCCATATTATGCTTATATGATCGATAGAACGACAATTACTATACTTATTCCTCTTATTATCTTCAATCTAACTCATATTATTAGCCATATTATGCTTATGTGATCGATAGAACGAAAATTACTATACTTATTACTCTCATTATTATCAATCTAACTCATATTATTAGCCATATTATGCTTATATGATCGATAGAACTACAATTACTATACTTATTACTCTTATTATTATCAATTTAACTCATATTATTAGCCATATTATGCTTATATGATCGATAGAACGACAATTACTATACTTATTACTCTTATTATTATCAATCTAACTCATATTATTAGCCATATTGTGTTTATGTGATGGATAGGACGACAATAACTATACTTATTACTCTTAATGTTATCAATCTAACTCACATTATCAGCCATATTATGCTTGTATGGTCGATTGAACTACAATTTCTATACTCATTACTCTTATTATTATCAATTTAGCTCATATTATTAGCCATATTATGCTTATATGATCGATAGAACGACAATTACTATACCCATTACTCTTATTATTATCAATCTAACTCATATTATTTGCCATATTATGCTTATATGATCGATAGAACGACAATTACTATACTCATTACCCTTATTATTATCAATCTAATTCATATTATTAGCCATATTATGCTTATATGATCGATAGAACGACAATTACTATACTCGTTACTCTTATTATTATCAATCTAACTCATAATATTAGCCATATTATGCTTATATGATCGATAGAACGACAATTACTATACTTATTCCTCTTATTATTATCAATCTAACTCATATTATTAGCCATATTATGCTTATGTGATCGATAGAACGAAAATTACTATACTTATTACTCTCATTATTATCAATCTAACTCATATTATTAGCCATATTATGCTTATATGATCGATAGAACTACAATTACTATACTTATTACTCTTATTATTATCAATCTAACTCATATTATTAGCCATATTGTGTTTATGTGATGGATAGGACGACAATCACTATACTTATTACTCTTAATGTTATCAATCTAACTCATATTATCAGCCATATTATGCTTGTATGGTCGATTGAACTACAATTTCTATACTCATTACTCTTATTATTATCAATTTAACTCATATTATTAGCCATATTATGCGTATATGATCGATAGAACGACAATTACTATACTTATTCCTCTTATTATTATCAATCTAACTCATATTATTAACCATATTATGCAGACATGATCAATAGAACGACAATATCTATACTCATTACTCTTATTATTATCAGTCTAACTCATATTATTAGCCATATTATGCTTATATGATCGATAGAACGACAATTACTATACTCATTACTCTTATTATTATCAATCTAACTCATATTATTAGCCATATTATGCTTATATGATCGATAGAACGACAATTACTATACTCATTACTCTTATTATTATCAATCTAACTCATAATATTAGCCATATTATGCTTATATCATCGATAGAACTACAATTACTATACTTATTGCTCTTATTATTATCAATGTAACTCATATTATTAGCCATATTATGCTTATATGATCGCTAGACCGACAAATACTATACTTATTAATCTTAATATTATCAATCTAACTCATATTATTAACCATATTATGCAGATATGATCGATAGAACTACAATTTCTATACTCATTACTCTTATTATTATCAATCTAACTCATATTGTTAGCCATATTATGCTTATATGATCGATAGAACGACAATTACTATACTCATTACCCTTATTATTATCAATCTAATTCATATTATTAGCCATATTATGCTTATATGATCGATAGAACTACAATTACTATACTTATTACTCTTATTATTATCAATTTAACTCATATTATTAGCCATATTATGCTTATATGATCGCTAGACCGACAAATACTATACTTATTAATCTTAATATTATCAATCTAACTCATATTATTAACCATATTATGCAGATATGATCGATAGAACTACAATTTCTATACTCATTACTCTTATTATTATCAATCTAACTCATATTGTTAGCCATATTATGCTTATATGATCGATAGAACGACAATTACTATACTCATTACCCTTATTATTATCAATCTAATTCATATTATTAGCCATATTATGCTTATATGATCGATAGAACGACAATTACTATACTCGTTACTCTTATTATTATCAATCTAACTCATATTATTAGCCATATAATGCTTATATGATCGATAGAACGACAATTACTATACTCATTACTCTTATTATTATCAATTTAGCTCATATTATTAGCCATATTATGCTTATATGATCGATAGAACGACAATTACTATACCCATTACTCTTATTATTATCAATCTAACTCATATTATTTGCCATATTATGCTTATATGATCGATAGAACGACAATTACTATACTCATTACCCTTATTATTATCAATCTAATTCATATTATTAGCCATATTATGCTTATATGATCGATAGAACGACAATTACTATACTCGTTACTCTTATTATTATCAATCTAACTCATAATATTAGCCATATTATGCTTATATGATCGATAGAACGACAATTACTATACTTATTCCTCTTATTATTATCAATCTAACTCATATTATTAGCCATATTATGCTTATGTGATCGATAGAACGAAAATTACTATACTTATTACTCTCATTATTATCAATCTAACTCATATTATTAGCCATATTATGCTTATATGATCGATAGAACTACAATTACTATACTTATTACTCTTATTATTATCAATCTAACTCATATTATTAGCCATATTGTGTTTATGTGATGGATAGGACGACAATCACTATACTTATTACTCTTAATGTTATCAATCTAACTCATATTATCAGCCATATTATGCTTGTATGGTCGATTGAACTACAATTTCTATACTCATTACTCTTATTATTATCAATTTAACTCATATTATTAGCCATATTATGCGTATATGATCGATAGAACGACAATTACTATACTTATTCCTCTTATTATTATCAATCTAACTCATATTATTAACCATATTATGCAGACATGATCAATAGAACGACAATATCTATACTCATTACTCTTATTATTATCAGTCTAACTCATATTATTAGCCATATTATGCTTATATGATCGATAGAACGACAATTACTATACTCATTACTCTTATTATTATCAATCTAACTCATATTATTAGCCATATTATGCTTATATGATCGATAGAACGACAATTACTATACTCATTACTCTTATTATTATCAATCTAACTCATAATATTAGCCATATTATGCTTATATCATCGATAGAACTACAATTACTATACTTATTGCTCTTATTATTATCAATGTAACTCATATTATTAGCCATATTATGCTTATATGATCGCTAGACCGACAAATACTATACTTATTAATCTTAATATTATCAATCTAACTCATATTATTAACCATATTATGCAGATATGATCGATAGAACTACAATTTCTATACTCATTACTCTTATTATTATCAATCTAACTCATATTGTTAGCCATATTATGCTTATATGATCGATAGAACGACAATTACTATACTCATTACCCTTATTATTATCAATCTAATTCATATTATTAGCCATATTATGCTTATATGATCGATAGAACTACAATTACTATACTTATTACTCTTATTATTATCAATTTAACTCATATTATTAGCCATATTATGCTTATATGATCGCTAGACCGACAAATACTATACTTATTAATCTTAATATTATCAATCTAACTCATATTATTAACCATATTATGCAGATATGATCGATAGAACTACAATTTCTATACTCATTACTCTTATTATTATCAATCTAACTCATATTGTTAGCCATATTATGCTTATATGATCGATAGAACGACAATTACTATACTCATTACCCTTATTATTATCAATCTAATTCATATTATTAGCCATATTATGCTTATATGATCGATAGAACGACAATTACTATACTCGTTACTCTTATTATTATCAATCTAACTCATATTATTAGCCATATAATGCTTATATGATCGATAGAACGACAATTACTATACTCATTACTCTTATTATTATCAATCTAACTCATATTATTAGCCATATTATGCTTATATGATCGATAGAACGACAATTACTATACTCATTACTCTTATTATTATCAATCTAACTCATAATATTAGCCATATTATGCTTATATCATCGATAGAACTACAATTACTATACTTATTACTCTTATTATTATCAATGTAACTCATATTATTAGCCATATTATGCTTATATGATCGCTAGACCGACAAATACTATACTTATTAATCTTAATATTATCAATCTAACTCATATTATTAACCATATTATGCAGATATGATCGATAGAACTACAATTTCTATACTCATTACTCTTATTATTATCAATCTAACTCATATTGTTAGCCATATTATGCTTATATGATCGATAGAACGACAATTACTATACTCATTACCCTTATTATTATCAATCTAATTAATATTATTAGCCATATTATGCTTATATGATCGATAGAACTACAATTACTATACTTATTACTCTTATTATTATCAATTTAACTCATATTATTAGCCATATTATGCTTATATGATCGCTAGACCGACAAATACTATACTTATTAATCTTAATATTATCAATCTAAATCATATTATTAACCATATTATGCAGATATGATCGATAGAACTACAATTTCTATACTCATTACTCTTATTATTATCAATCTAACTCATATTGTTAGCCATATTATGCTTATATGATCGATAGAACGACAATTACTATACTCATTACCCTTATTATTATCAATCTAATTCATATTATTAGCCATATTATGCTTATATGATCGATAGAACGACAATTACTATACTCGTTACTCTTATTATTATCAATCTAACTCATATTATTAGCCATATTATGCTTGTATGGTCGATTGAACTACAATTTCTATACTCATTACTCTTATTATTATCAATTTAACTCATATTATTAGCCATATTATGCTTATATGATCGATAGAACGACAATTACTATACTTATTCCTCTTATTATTATCAATCTAACTCATATTATTAACCATATTATGCAGACATGATCAATAGAACGACAATAACTATACTCATTACTCTTATTATTATCAGTCTAACTCATATTATTAGCCATATTATGCTTATATGATCGATAGAACGACAATTACTATACTCATTACTCTTATTATTATCAATCTGACTCATATTATTAGCCATATTATGCTTATATGATCGATAGAACGACAATTACTATACTCATTACTCTTATTATTATCAATCTAACTCATAATATTAGCCATATTATGCTTATATGATCGATAGAACGACAATTACTATACTTATTCCTCTTATTATCTTCAATCTAACTCATATTATTAGCCATATTATGCTTATGTGATCGATAGAACGAAAATTTCTATACTCATTACTCTTATTATTATCAATCTAACTCATATTGTTAGCCATATTATGCTTATATGATCGATAGAACGACAATTACTATACTCATTACTCTTATTATTATCAATCTAACTCATATTATTAGCCATATTGTGCTTATATGATCGATAGAACGACAATTCCTATACTTATTACACCCACTATTATCAATCTAACTCATATTATTAACCATATTATGCAGACATGATCAATAGAACGACAATTACTATACTCATTTCTCTTATTATTATCAATATAACTCATATTATTAGCCATATTATGCTTATATGATCGATAGACCGACAAATACTATACTTATTACTCTTAATATTATCTATCTAACTCATATTACTAGCCATATTATGCATATGTGATCGATAGAACGACAATTACTATAAATATTGCTCTTATTATTATCAATCTAACTCATATTATTAGCCATATTATGCTTATGTGATCGATAGAACGACAATCACTATACTTATTACTCTTATTATTATCAATATAACTCATATTATTAGCCATATTATGCTTATATGATCGCTAGACCGACAAATACTATACTTATTAATCTTAATATTATCAATCTAACTCATATTATTAACCATATTATGCAGATATGATCGATAGAACTACAATTTCTATACTCATTACTCTTATTATTATCAATCTAACTCATATTGTTAGCCATATTATGCTTATATGATCGATAGAACGACAATTACTATACTCATTACTCTTATTATTATCAATCTAACTCATAATATTAGCCATATTATGCTTATATGATCGATAGAACGACAATTACTATACTTATTCCTCTTATTATTATCAATCTAACTCATATTATTAGCCATATTATGCTTATGTGATCGATAGAACGAAAATTACTATACTTATTACTCTCATTATTATCAATCTAACTCATATTATTAGCCATATTATGCTTATATGATCGATAGAACTACAATTACTATACTTATTACTCTTATTATTATCAATCTAACTCATATTATTAGCCATATTGTGTTTATGTGATGGATAGGACGACAATCACTATACTTATTACTCTTAATGTTATCAATCTAACTCATATTATCAGCCATATTATGCTTGTATGGTCGATTGAACTACAATTTCTATACTCATTACTCTTATTATTATCAATTTAACTCATATTATTAGCCATATTATGCGTATATGATCGATAGAACGACAATTACTATACTTATTCCTCTTATTATTATCAATCTAACTCATATTATTAACCATATTATGCAGACATGATCAATAGAACGACAATATCTATACTCATTACTCTTATTATTATCAGTCTAACTCATATTATTAGCCATATTATGCTTATATGATCGATAGAACGACAATTACTATACTCATTACTCTTATTATTATCAATCTAACTCATATTATTAGCCATATTATGCTTATATGATCGATAGAACGACAATTACTATACTCATTACTCTTATTATTATCAATCTAACTCATAATATTAGCCATATTATGCTTATATCATCGATAGAACTACAATTACTATACTTATTACTCTTATTATTATCAATGTAACTCATATTATTAGCCATATTATGCTTATATGATCGCTAGACCGACAAATACTATACTTATTAATCTTAATATTATCAATCTAACTCATATTATTAACCATATTATGCAGATATGATCGATAGAACTACAATTTCTATACTCATTACTCTTATTATTATCAATCTAACTCATATTGTTAGCCATATTATGCTTATATGATCGATAGAACGACAATTACTATACTCATTACCCTTATTATTATCAATCTAATTCATATTATTAGCCATATTATGCTTATATGATCGATAGAACTACAATTACTATACTTATTACTTTTATTATTATCAATTTAACTCATATTATTAGCCATATTATGCTTATATGATCGCTAGACCGACAAATACTATACTTATTAATCTTAATATTATCAATCTAACTCATATTATTAACCATATTATGCAGATATGATCGATAGAACTACAATTTCTATACTCATTACTCTTATTATTATCAATCTAACTCATATTGTTAGCCATATTATGCTTATATGATCGATAGAACGACAATTACTATACTCATTACCCTTATTATTATCAATCTAATTCATATTATTAGCCATATTATGCTTATATGATCGATAGAACGACAATTACTATACTCGTTACTCTTATTATTATCAATCTAACTCATATTATTAGCCATATTATGCTTATATGATCGATAGAACGACAATTACTATACTCATTACTCTTATTATTATCAATCTAACTCATATTATTAGCCATATTATGCTTATATGATCGATAGAACGACAATTACTATACTCATTACTCTTATTATTATCAATCTAACTCATAATATTAGCCATATTATTCTTATATCATCGATAGAACTACAATTACTATACTTATTACTCTTATTATTATCAATGTAACTCATATTATTAGCCATATTATGCTTATATGATCGCTAGACCGACAAATACTATACTTATTAATCTTAATATTATCAATCTAACTCATATTATTAACCATATTATGCAGATATGATCGATAGAACTACAATTTCTATACTCATTACTCTTATTATTATCAATCTAACTCATATTGTTAGCCATATTATGCTTATATGATCGATAGAACGACAATTACTATACTCATTACCCTTATTATTATCAATCTAATTAATATTATTAGCCATATTATGCTTATATGATCGATAGAACTACAATTACTATACTTATTACTCTTATTATTATCAATTTAACTCATATTATTAGCCATATTATGCTTATATGATCGCTAGACCGACAAATACTATACTTATTAATCTTAATATTATCAATCTAACTCATATTATTAACCATATTATGCACATAGGATTGATAGAACTACAATTACTGTACTCATTACTCTTATTATTATCACTCTAACTCATATTATTAGCCGTATTATGCTTATATGATCGATAGAACGGCAATTACTATACCCATTACTGCTATTATTATCAATCTAACTCATATTATTAGCCATATTATGCTTATATGATCGATAGAACGACAATTACTATACTCGTTACTCTTATTATTATCAATCTAACTCATATTATTAGCCATATTATGCTTATATGATCGATAGAACGACAATTACTATACTCATTACTCTTATTATTATCAATCTGACTCATATTATTAGCCATATTATGCTTATATGATCGATAGAACGACAATTACTATACTCATTACTCTTATTATTATCAATCTAACTCATAATATTAGCCATATTATGCTTATATGATCGATAGAACGACAATTACTATACTTATTCCTCTTATTATCTTCAATCTAACTCATATTATTAGCCATATTATGCTTATGTGATCGATAGAACGAAAATTTCTATACTCATTACTCTTATTATTATCAATCTAACTCATATTGTTAGCCATATTATGCTTATATGATCGATAGAACGACAATTACTATACTCATTACTCTTATTATTATCAATCTAACTCATATTATTAGCCATATTGTGCTTATATGATCGATAGAACGACAATTCCTATACTTATTACACCCACTATTATCAATCTAACTCATATTATTAACCATATTATGCAGACATGATCAATAGAACGACAATTACTATACTCATTTCTCTTATTATTATCAATATAACTCATATTATTAGCCATATTATGCTTATATGATCGATAGACCGACAAATACTATACTTATTACTCTTAATATTATCTATCTAACAAATATTACTAGCCATATTATGCATATGTGATCGATAGAACGACAATTACTATAAATATTGCTCTTATTATTATCAATCTAACTCATATTATTAGCCATATTATGCTTATGTGATCGATAGAACGACAATCACTATACTTATTACTCTTATTATTATCAATATAACTCATATTATTAGCCATATTATGCTTATATGATCGCTAGACCGACAAATACTATACTTATTAATCTTAATATTATCAATCTAACTCATATTATTAACCATATTATGCAGATATGATCGATAGAACTACAATTTCTATACTCATTACTCTTATTATTATCAATCTAACTCATATTGTTAGCCATATTATGCTTATATGATCGATAGAACGACAATTACTATACTCATTACTCTTATTATTATCAATCTAACTCATAATATTAGCCATATTATGCTTATATGATCGATAGAACGACAATTACTATACTTATTCCTCTTATTATTATCAATCTAACTCATATTATTAGCCATATTATGCTTATGTGATCGATAGAACGAAAATTACTATACTTATTACTCTCATTATTATCAATCTAACTCATATTATTAGCCATATTATGCTTATATGATCGATAGAACTACAATTACTATACTTATTACTCTTATTATTATCAATCTAACTCATATTATTAGCCATATTGTGTTTATGTGATGGATAGGACGACAATCACTATACTTATTACTCTTAATGTTATCAATCTAACTCATATTATCAGCCATATTATGCTTGTATGGTCGATTGAACTACAATTTCTATACTCATTACTCTTATTATTATCAATTTAACTCATATTATTAGCCATATTATGCGTATATGATCGATAGAACGACAATTACTATACTTATTCCTCTTATTATTATCAATCTAACTCATATTATTAACCATATTATGCAGACATGATCAATAGAACGACAATATCTATACTCATTACTCTTATTATTATCAGTCTAACTCATATTATTAGCCATATTATGCTTATATGATCGATAGAACGACAATTACTATACTCATTACTCTTATTATTATCAATCTAACTCATATTATTAGCCATATTATGCTTATATGATCGATAGAACGACAATTACTATACTCATTACTCTTATTATTATCAATCTAACTCATAATATTAGCCATATTATGCTTATATCATCGATAGAACTACAATTACTATACTTATTACTCTTATTATTATCAATGTAACTCATATTATTAGCCATATTATGCTTATATGATCGCTAGACCGACAAATACTATACTTATTAATCTTAATATTATCAATCTAACTCATATTATTAACCATATTATGCAGATATGATCGATAGAACTACAATTTCTATACTCATTACTCTTATTATTATCAATCTAACTCATATTGTTAGCCATATTATGCTTATATGATCGATAGAACGACAATTACTATACTCATTACCCTTATTATTATCAATCTAATTCATATTATTAGCCATATTATGCTTATATGATCGATAGAACTACAATTACTATACTTATTACTTTTATTATTATCAATTTAACTCATATTATTAGCCATATTATGCTTATATGATCGCTAGACCGACAAATACTATACTTATTAATCTTAATATTATCAATCTAACTCATATTATTAACCATATTATGCAGATATGATCGATAGAACTACAATTTCTATACTCATTACTCTTATTATTATCAATCTAACTCATATTGTTAGCCATATTATGCTTATATGATCGATAGAACGACAATTACTATACTCATTACCCTTATTATTATCAATCTAATTCATATTATTAGCCATATTATGCTTATATGATCGATAGAACGACAATTACTATACTCGTTACTCTTATTATTATCAATCTAACTCATATTATTAGCCATATTATGCTTATATGATCGATAGAACGACAATTACTATACTCATTACTCTTATTATTATCAATCTAACTCATATTATTAGCCATATTATGCTTATATGATCGATAGAACGACAATTACTATACTCATTACTCTTATTATTATCAATCTAACTCATAATATTAGCCATATTATTCTTATATCATCGATAGAACTACAATTACTATACTTATTACTCTTATTATTATCAATGTAACTCATATTATTAGCCATATTATGCTTATATGATCGCTAGACCGACAAATACTATACTTATTAATCTTAATATTATCAATCTAACTCATATTATTAACCATATTATGCAGATATGATCGATAGAACTACAATTTCTATACTCATTACTCTTATTATTATCAATCTAACTCATATTGTTAGCCATATTATGCTTATATGATCGATAGAACGACAATTACTATACTCATTACCCTTATTATTATCAATCTAATTAATATTATTAGCCATATTATGCTTATATGATCGATAGAACTACAATTACTATACTTATTACTCTTATTATTATCAATTTAACTCATATTATTAGCCATATTATGCTTATATGATCGCTAGACCGACAAATACTATACTTATTAATCTTAATATTATCAATCTAACTCATATTATTAACCATATTATGCAGATATGATCGATAGAACTACAATTTCTATACTCATTACTCTTATTATTATCAATCTAACTCATATTGTTAGCCATATTATGCTTATATGATCGATAGAACGACAATTACTATACTCATTACCCTTATTATTATCAATCTAATTCATATTATTAGCCATATTATGCTTATATGATCGATAGAACGACAATTACTATACTCGTTACTCTTATTATTATCAATCTAACTCATATTATTAGCCATATTATGCTTGTATGGTCGATTGAACTACAATTTCTATACTCATTACTCTTATTATTATCAATTTAACTCATATTATTAGCCATATTATGCTTATATGATCGATAGAACGACAATTACTATACTTATTCCTCTTATTATTATCAATCTAACTCATATTATTAACCATATTATGCAGACATGATCAATAGAACGACAATAACTATACTCATTACTCTTATTATTATCAGTCTAACTCATATTATTAGCCATATTATGCTTATATGATCGATAGAACGACAATTACTATACTCATTACTCTTATTATTATCAATCTGACTCATATTATTAGCCATATTATGCTTATATGATCGATAGAACGACAATTACTATACTCATTACTCTTATTATTATCAATCTAACTCATAATATTGGCCATATTATGCTTATATGATCGATAGAACGACAATTACTATACTTATTCCTCTTATTATCTTCAATCTAACTCATATTATTAGCCATATTATGCTTATGTGATCGATAGAACGAAAATTACTATACTTATTACTCTCATTATTATCAATCTAACTCATATTATTAGCCATATTATGCTTATATGATCGATAGAACTACAATTACTATACTTATTACTCTTATTATTATCAATTTAACTCATATTATTAGCCATATTATGCTTATATGATCGATAGAACGACAATTACTATACTTATTACTCTTATTATTATCAATCTAACTCATATTATTAGCCATATTGTGTTTATGTGATGGATAGGACGACAATCACTATACATATTACTCTTAATGTTATCAATCTAACTCATATTATTAGCCATATTATGCTTATATGATCGATAGACCGACAAATACTATACTTATTACTCTTAATATTATCAATCTAACTCATATTACTAGCCATATTATGCATATGTGATCGATAGAACGACAATTACTATAAATATTGCTCTTATTATTATCAATCTAACTCATATTATTAGCCATATTATGCTTATGTGATCGATAGAACGACAATCACTATACTTATTACTCTTATTATTATCAATATAACTGATATTAATAGCCATATTATGCTTATATGATCGCTAGACCGACAAATAATATACTTATTAATCTTAATTTTATCAATCTAACTCATATTATTAACCATATTATGCAGATATGATCGATAGAACTACAATTTCTATACTCATTACTCTTATTATTATCAATCTAACTCATATTGTTAGCCATATTATGCTTATAGAACGACAATTACTATACTCATTACTCTTATTATTATCAATCTAACTCATATTATTAGCCATATTGTGCTTATATGATCGATAGAACGACAATTCCTATACTTATTACACCCACTATTATCAATCTAACTCATATTATTAACCATATTATGCAGACATGATCAATAGAACGACAATTACTATACTCATTTCTCTTATTATTATCAATATAACTCATATTATTAGCCATATTATGCTTATATGATCGATAGACCGACAAATACTATACTTATTACTCTTAATATTATCTATCTAACTCATATTACTAGCCATATTATGCATATGTGATCGATAGAACGACAATTACTATAAATATTGCTCTTATTATTATCAATCTAACTCATATTATTAGCCATATTATGCTTATGTGATCGATAGAACGACAATCACTATACTTATTACTCTTATTATTATCAATATAACTCATATTATTAGCCATATTATGCTTATATGATCGATAGACCGACAAATATTATACTTATTACTCTTAATATTATCAATCTAACTCATATTACTAGCCATATTATGCATATGTGATCGATAGAACGACAATTACTATAAATATTGCTCTTATTATTATCAATCTAACTCATATTATTAGCCATATTATGCTTATGTGATCGATAGAACGACAATCACTATACTTATTACTCTTATTATTATCAATATAACTCATATTATTAGCCATATTATGCTTATATGATCGCTAGACCGACAAATACTATACTTATTAATCTTAATATTATCAATCTAACTCATATTATTAACCATATTATGCAGATATGATCGATAGAACTACAATTTCTATACTCATTACTCTTATTATTATCAATCTAACTCATATTGTTAGCCATATTATGCTTATATGATCGATAGAACGACAATTACTATACTCATTACTCTTATTATTATCAATCTAACTCATAATATTAGCCATATTATGCTTATATGATCGATAGAACGACAATTACTATACTTATTCCTCTTATTATTATCAATCTAACTCATATTATTAGCCATATTATGCTTATGTGATCGATAGAACGAAAATTACTATACTTATTACTCTCATTATTATCAATCTAACTCATATTATTAGCCATATTATGCTTATATGATCGATAGAACTACAATTACTATACTTATTACTCTTATTATTATCAATCTAACTCATATTATTAGCCATATTGTGTTTATGTGATGGATAGGACGACAATCACTATACTTATTACTCTTAATGTTATCAATCTAACTCATATTATCAGCCATATTATGCTTGTATGGTCGATAGAACGACAATTACTATACTTATTACTCTCATTATTATCAATCTAACTCATATTATCAGCCATATTATGCTTATATGATCGATAGAACTACAATTACTATACTTATTACTCTTATTATTATAAATCTAACTCATATTCTTATCCATATTATGCACATAGGATTGATAGAACTACAATTACTATACTCATTACTCTTATTATTATCAATCTAACTCATATTATTACGCATATTATGCTTATGTGATCGATAGAACGACAATTACTACACTTATTACTCTTATTATTATCAATCTAACTCATATTATTAGCCATATTATGCTTATATGATCGATAGAACGACAATTACTGTACCCATTACTCTTATTATTATCAATCTAACTCATATTATTAGCCATATTATGCTTATGTGATCGATAGAACGACAATCACTATACTTATTACTCTTATTATTATCAATATAACTCATATTATTAGCCATATTATGCTTATATGATCGCTAGACCGACAAATACTATACTTATTAATCTTAATATTATCAATCTAACTCATATTATTAACCATATTATGCAGATATGATCGATAGAACTACAATTTCTATACTCATTACTCTTATTATTATCAATCTAACTCATATTGTTAGCCATATTATGCTTATATGATCGATAGAACGACAATTACTACACTTATTACTCTTATTATTATCAATCTAACTCATATTATTAGCCATATTATGCTTATATGATCGATAGAACGACAATTACTGTACCCATTACTCTTATTATTATCAATCTAACTCATATTATTACGCATATTATGCTTATGTGATCGATAGAACGACAATTACTACACTTATTACTCTTATTATTATCAATCTAACTCATATTATTAGCCATATTATGCTTATATGATCGATAGAACGACAATTACTATACTCATTACTCTTATTATTATCAATCTAACTCATATTATTAGCCATATTATGCTAATATAATCGACAGAACGACAATTACTATACGCAATTACTCTTACTATTATCAATCGAACTCATATTATTAACCATATTATGCAGATATGATCGATAGAACGACAATTACTATACTTACTACTCTTATTATTATCAATCTAACTCATATTATTAGCCATATTATGCTTATATGATCGATAGAACGACAATTACTATACTCATTACTCTTATTATTATCAATCTAACTCATATTATTAGCCATATTATGCTTATATGATCGATAGAACGACAATTGCTATACTCACTACTCTTATTATTATCAATCTAACTCATATTATTAGCCATATTATGCTTATATGATCGATAGAACGACAATTACTATACTCATTACTCTTATTATTATCAATCTAACTCATATTATTAGCCATATTATGCTAATATAATCGACAGAACGACAATTACTATACGCAATTACTCTTACTATTATCAATCGAACTCATATTATTAACCATATTATGCAGATATGATCGATAGAACGACAATTACTATACTTACTACTCTTATTATTATCAATCTAACTCATATTATTAGCCATATTATGCTTATATGATCGATAGAACGACAATTGCTATACTTATTACTCTTATTATTATCAATCTAACTCATATTATTAGCCATATTATGCTTATATGATCGATAGAACGAGAATTACTATACTCATTACTCTTATTATTATCAATCTAACTCATATTATTAGCCATATTATGCTTATATGATCGATAGAACGACAATTGCTATACTCACTACTCTTATTATTATCAATCTAACTCATATTATTAGCCATATTATGCTTATATGATCGATAGAACGACAATTGCTATACTCACTACTCTTATTATTATCAATCTAACTCATATTATTAACCATATTATGCAGATATGATCGATAGCACGACATTTTCTATACTTATTACTCTTATTATTATCAATCTAACTCATTTTATTAGCCATATTATGCCTATATGATCGATAGAACGACAATTACTATACTCATTACTCTTATTGTTATCAATCTAACTCATATTATTAGCCTTATTATGCTTATATGACCGATAGAACGAGAATTACTATACTCATTACTCTTATTATTATCAATCTAACTCATATTATTAGCCATATTATGCTTATATGATCGATAGAACGACAATTACTATACTCACTACTCTTATTATTATCAATCTAACTCATATTATTAGCCATATTATGCTAACATAATCGACAGAACGACAATTACTACACTTATTACACTTACTGTTATCAATCTAGCTCATATTACTAGCCATATTATGCTTATATGATCGATAGAACGTCAATTACTATACTTACTACTCTTATTAGTATCAATCTAACTCATATTATTAGCCATATTATGCTTATATGATCGATAGAACGACAATCACTATACCTATTACTCTTATTATTATCAACCTAGCTCATATTATTAGCCATATTATGCTTATATGATCGATAGAACGACAATTACTATACTTATTACTCTTATTATTATCAATCTAGCTCATATTACTAGCCATATTATGCTTATATGATCGATAGAACGACAATTACTATACTTACTACACTTACTATTATCAATCTAGCTCATATTACTAGCCATATTATGCTTATATGATCGATAGAACGACAATTACTATACTTACTACTCTTATTAGTATCAATCTAACTCATATTATTAGCCATATTATGCTTATTTGATCGATAGAACGACAATCACTATACTTATTACTCTTATTATTATCAACCTAGCTCATATTATTAGCCATATTATGCTTATATGGTCGATAGAACGACAATTACTATACTTATTACTCTTATTATTATCAATCTAACTCATATTATTAGCCATATTATGCTTATATGATCGATAGAACGACAATCACTATACTTATTACTCTTATTATTATCAACCTAGCTCATATTATTAGCCATATTATGCTTATATGGTCGATAGAACGACAATTACTATACTTATTACTCTTATTATTATCAATCTAACTCATATTATTAGCCATATTATGCTTATATGATCGATAGAACGAGAATTACTATACTCATTACTCTTATTATTATCAATCTAACTCATATTATTAGCCATATTATGCTTATATGATCGATAGAACGACAATTGCTATACTCACTACTCTTATTATTATCAATCTAACTCATATTATTAGCCATATTATGATAATATGATCGACAGAACGACAATTACTATACACATTACTCTTACTATTATCAATCTAACTCATATTATTAACCATATTATGCTATTATCATCGATAGGAGGTCAATTACTATACTTATTACACTCACTATTATCAATCTAACTCATATTATTAACCATATTATGCAGATATGATCGATAGCACTACATTTTCTATACTTATTACTCTTATTATTATCAATCTAACTCATTTTATTAGCCATATTATGCCTATATGATCGATAGAACGACAATTACTATACTCATTACCCTTATTGTTATCAATCTAACTCATATTATTAGCCCTATTATGCTTATATGACCGATAGAACGAGAATTACTATACTCATTACTCTTATTATTATCAATCTAACTCATATTATTAGCCATATTATGCTTATATGATCGATAGAACGACAATTACTATACTCACTACTCTTATTATTATCAGTCTAGCTCATATTACTAGCCATATTATGCTTATATGATCGATAGAACGACAATTACTATACTTACTACACTTACTATTATCAATCTAGCACATATTACTAGCCATATTATGCTTATATGATCGATAGAACGACAATTACTATACTTACTACTCTTATTAGTATCAATCTAACTCATATTATTAGCCATATTATGCTTATTTGATCTATAGAACGACAATCACTATACTTATTACTCTTATTATTATCAACCTAGCTCATATTATTAGCCATATTATGCTTATATGGTCGATAGAACGACAATTACTATACTTATTACTCTTATTATTATCAATCTAACTCATATTATTAGCCATATTATCCTTATATGATCGATAGAACGAGAATTACTATACTCATTACTCTTATCATTATCAATCTAACTCATATTATTAGCCATATTATGCTTATATGATCGATAGAACGACAATTGCTATACTTATTACTCTTATTATTATCAATCTAACTCATATTATTTGCCATATTATGCTTATATGATCGATAGAACGAGAATTACTATACTCATTACTCTTATTATTATCAATCTAACTCATATTATTAGCCATATTATGCTTATATGATCGATAGAACGACAATTGCTATACTCACTACTCTTATTATTATCAACCTAGCTCATATTATTAGCCATATTATGCTTATATGGTCGATAGAACGACAATTACTATACTTATTACTCTTATTATTATCAATCTAACTCATATTATTAGCCATATTATGCTTATATGATCGATAGAACGAGAATTACTATCCTCATTACTCTTATTATTATCAATCTAACTCATATTATTAGCCATATTATGCTTATATGATCGATAGAACGACAATTACTATACTCACTACTCTTATTATTATCAATCTAACTCATATTATTAGCCATATTATGCTAACATAATCGACAGAACGACAATTACTACACTTATTACACTTACTGTTATCAATCTAGCTCATATTACTAGCCATATTATGCTTATATGATCGGTAGAACGTCAATTACTATACTTAGTACTCTTATTATTTTCAACCTAGCTCATGTTATTAGCCATATTATGCTTATATGATCGATAGAACGACAATTACTATACTTATTATTCTTATTTTTATCAACCTAACTCATATTATTAACCATATTATGCTAATATGATCGATAGGAGGTCAATTACTATACTTATTACACTCACTATTAGCAATCTAACTCATATTATTAACCATATTATGCAGATATGATTGATAGAACGACAACTACTATACTTATTACTCTTATTATTATCAATCTAACTCATATTATTAGCCATATTATGCTTATATGATCGATAGAACGACAATTACTATACTCACTACTCTTATTATTATCAATCTAACTCATATTATTAGCCATATTATGCTAACATAATCGACAGAACGACAATTACTACACTTATTACACTTACTGTTATCAATCTAGCTCATATTACTAGCCATATTATGCTTATATGATCGATAGAACGTCAATTACTATACTTACTACTCTTATTAGTATCAATCTAACTCATATTATTAGCCATATTATGCTTATATGATCGATAGAACGACAATCACTATACCTATTACTCTTATTATTATCAACCTAGCTCATATTATTAGCCATATTATGCTTATATGATCGATAGAACGACAATTACTATACTTATTACTCTTATTATTATCAATCTAACTCATATTATTAGCCATATTATGCTTATATGATCGATAGAACGAGAATTACTATACTCATTACTCTTATTATTATCAATCTAACTCATATTATTAGCCATGTTATGCTTATATGATCGATAGAACGAGAATTACTATACTCATTACTCTTATTATTATCAATCTAACTCATATTATTAGCCATATTATGCTTATATGATCGATAGAACGACAATCACTATACTTATTACTCTTACTATTTTCAACCTAGCTCATATTATTAGCCATATTATGCTAATATAATCGACAGAACGACAATTACTATACTTATTACACTTACTATTATCAGTCTAGCTCATATTACTAGCCATATTATGCTTATATGATCGATAGAACGACAATTACTATACTTACTACACTTACTATTATCAATCTAGCTCATATTACTAGCCATATTATGCTTATATGATCGATAGAACGACAATTACTATACTTACTACTCTTATTAGTATCAATCTAACTCATATTATTAGCCATATTATGCTTATTTGATCGATAGAACGACAATCACTATACTTATTACTCTTATTATTATCAACCTAGCTCATATTATTAGCCATATTATGCTTATATGGTCGATAGAACGACAATTACTATACTTATTACTCTTATTATTATCAATCTAACTCATATTATTAGCCATATTATCCTTATATGATCGATAGAACGAGAATTACTATACTCATTACTCTTATCATTATCAATCTAACTCATATTATTAGCCATATTATGCTTATATGATCGATAGAACGACAATTACTATACTCATTACTCTTATTATTATCAATCTAACTCATATTATTAGCCATATTATGCTAATATAATCGACAGAACGACAATTACTATACTTACTACACTTACTATTATCAATCTAGCTCATATTACTAGCCATATTATGCTTATATGATCGATAGAACGACAATTACTATACTTACTACTCTTATTAGTATCAATCTAACTCATATTATTAGCCATATTATGCTTATATGATCGATAGAACGACAATCACTATACTTATTACTCTTATTATTATCAACCTAGCTCATATTATTAGCCATATTATGCTTATATGGTCGATAGAACGAGAATTACTATACTCATTACTCTTATTATTATCAATCTAACTCATATTATTAGCCATATTATGCTTATATGATCGATAGAACGACAATTACTATACTCACTACTCTTATTATTATCAGTCTAGCTCATATTACTAGCCATATTATGCTTATATGATCGATAGAACGACAATTACTATACTTACTACACTTACTATTATCAATCTAGCACATATTACTAGCCATATTATGCTTATATGATCGATAGAACGACAATTACTATACTTACTACTCTTATTAGTATCAATCTAACTCATATTATTAGCCATATTATGCTTATTTGATCTATAGAACGACAATCACTATACTTATTACTCTTATTATTATCAACCTAGCTCATATTATTAGCCATATTATGCTTATATGGTCGATAGAACGACAATTACTATACTTATTACTCTTATTATTATCAATCTAACTCATATTATTAGCCATATTATCCTTATATGATCGATAGAACGAGAATTACTATACTCATTACTCTTATCATTATCAATCTAACTCATATTATTAGCCATATTATGCTTATATGATCGATAGAACGACAATTGCTATACTTATTACTCTTATTATTATCAATCTAACTCATATTATTAGCCATATTATGCTTATATGATCGATAGAACGAGAATTACTATACTCATTACTCTTATTATTATCAATCTAACTCATATTATTAGCCATATTATGCTTATATGATCGATAGAACGACAATTGCTATACTCACTACTCTTATTATTATCAACCTAGCTCATATTATTAGCCATATTATGCTTATATGGTCGATAGAACGACAATTACTATACTTATTACTCTTATTATTATCAATCTAACTCATATTATTAGCCATATTATGCTTATATGATCGATAGAACGAGAATGACTATCCTCATTACTCTTATTATTATCAATCTAACTCATATTATTAGCCATATTATGCTTATATGATCGATAGAACGACAATTACTATACTCACTACTCTTATTATTATCAATCTAACTCATATTATTAGCCATATTATGCTAACATAATCGACAGAACGACAATTACTACACTTATTACACTTACTGTTATCAATCTAGCTCATATTACTAGCCATATTATGCTTATATGATCGATAGAACGTCAATTACTATACTTAGTACTCTTATTATTTTCAACCTAGCTCATGTTATTAGCCATATTATGCTTATATGATCGATAGAACGACAATTACTATACTTATTATTCTTATTTTTATCAACCTAACTCATATTATTAACCATATTATGCTAATATGATCGATAGGAGGTCAATTACTATACTTATTACACTCACTATTAGCAATCTAACTCATATTATTAACCATATTATGCAGATATGATTGATAGAACGACAACTACTATACTTATTACTCTTATTATTATCAATCTAACTCATATTATTAGCCATATTATGCTTATATGATCGATAGAACGACAATTACTATACTCACTACTCTTATTATTATCAATCTAATTCATATTATTAGCCATATTATGCTAACATAATCGACAGAACGACAATTACTACACTTATTACACTTACTGTTATCAATCTAGCTCATATTACTAGCCATATTATGCTTATATGATCGATAGAACGTCAATTACTATACTTACTACTCTTATTAGTATCAATCTAACTCATATTATTAGCCATATTATGCTTATATGATCGATAGAACGACAATCACTATACCTATTACTCTTATTATTATCAACCTAGCTCATATTATTAGCCATATTATGCTTATATGATCGATAGAACGACAATTACTATACTTATTACTCTTATTATTATCAATCTAACTCATATTATTAGCCATATTATGCTTATATGATCGATAGAACGAGAATTACTATACTCATTACTCTTATTATTATCAATCTAACTCATATTATTAGCCATGTTATGCTTATATGATCGATAGAACGAGAATTACTATACTCATTACTCTTATTATTATCAATCTAACTCATATTATTAGCCATATTATGCTCATATGATCGATAGAACGACAATCACTATACTTATTACTCTTACTATTTTCAACCTAGCTCATATTATTAGCCATATTATGCTAATATAATCGACAGAACGACAATTACTATACTTATTACACTTACTATTATCAGTCTAGCTCATATTACTAGCCATATTATGCTTATATGATCGATAGAACGACAATTACTATACTTACTACACTTACTATTATCAATCTAGCTCATATTACTAGCCATATTATGCTTATATGATCGATAGAACGACAATTACTATACTTACTACTCTTATTAGTATCAATCTAACTCATATTATTAGCCATATTATGCTTATTTGATCGATAGAACGACAATCACTATACTTATTACTCTTATTATTATCAACCTAGCTCATATTATTAGCCATATTATGCTTATATGGTCGATAGAACGACAATTACTATACTTATTACTCTTATTATTATCAATCTAACTCATATTATTAGCCATATTATCCTTATATGATCGATAGAACGAGAATTACTATACTCATTACTCTTATCATTATCAATCTAACTCATATTATTAGCCATATTATGCTTATATGATCGATAGAACGACAATTACTATACTCATTACTCTTATTATTATCAATCTAACTCATATTATTAGCCATATTATGCTAATATAATCGACAGAACGACAATTACTATACTTACTACACTTACTATTATCAATCTAGCTCATATTACTAGCCATATTATGCTTATATGATCGATAGAACGACAATTACTATACTTACTACTCTTATTAGTATCAATCTAACTCATATTATTAGCCATATTATGCTTATATGATCGATAGAACGACAATCACTATACTTATTACTCTTATTATTATCAACCTAGCTCATATTATTAGCCATATTATGCTTATATGGTCGATAGAACGACAATTACTATACTTATTGCTCTTATTATTATCAATCTAACTCATATTATTAGCCATATTATGCTTATATGATCGATAGAACGAGAATTACTATACTCATTACTCTTATCATTATCAATCTAACTCATATTATTAGCCATATTATGCTTATATGATCGATAGAACGACAATTACTATACTCACTACTCTTATTATTATCAACCTAGCTCATATTATTAGCCACATTATGCTTATATGATCGATAGAACGACAATTACTATACTTATTACTATTATTATTATGAACCTAACTCATATTATAAACCATTTTATGCTTAAATGATCGATAGAACGAGAATTACTATACTCACTACTCTTAGGATTTTCAATCTAACTCATATTATTAGCCATATTATGCTTTAGTGATCGATAGAACGACAATTACTATACTTATTATTCTTATTTTTATCAACCTAACTCATATTATTAGCCATATTATGCTTAAATGATCGATAGAGCGACAATTACTATACTTATTACTCTTATTATTATGAAAATAACTCATATTATTAGCCACATTTTGCTTAAATGATCGATAGAACGACAATTACTATACTTATTACTCTTATTATTATCAATCTAACTCATATTATTAGCCATATTATCCTTATATGATCGATAGAACGAGAATTACTATACTCAGTACTCTTATCATTATCAATCTAACTCATATTATTAGCCATATTATGCTTATATGATCGATAGAACGACAATTGCTATACTTATTACTCTTATTATTATCAATCTAACTCATATTATTAGCCATATTATGCTTATATGATCGATAGAACGAGAATTACTATACTCATTACTCTTATTATTATCAATCTAACTCATATTATTAGCCATATTATGCTTATATGATCGATAGAACGACAATTGCTATACTCACTACTCTTATTATTATCAACCTAGCTCATATTATTAGCCATATTATGCTTATATGGTCGATAGAACGACAATTACTATACTTATTACTCTTATTATTATCAATCTAACTCATATTATTAGCCATATTATGCTTATATGATCGATAGAACGAGAATTACTATCCTCATTACTCTTATTATTATCAATCTAACTCATATTATTAGCCATATTATGCTTATATGATCGATAGAACGACAATTACTATACTCACTACTCTTATTATTATCAATCTAACTCATATTATTAGCCATATTATGCTAACATAATCGACAGAACGACAATTACTACACTTATTACACTTACTGCTATCAATCTAGCTCATATTACTAGCCATATTATGCTTATATGATCGATAGAACGTCAATTACTATACTTAGTACTCTTATTATTTTCAGCCTAGCTCATGTTATTAGCCATATTATGCTTATATGATCGATAGAACGACAATTACTATACTTATTATTCTTATTTTTATCAACCTAACTCATATTATTAACCATATTATGCTAATATGATCGATAGGAGGTCAATTACTATACTTATTACACTCACTATTAGCAATCTAACTCATATTATTAACCATATTATGCAGATATGATTGATAGAACGACAACTACTATACTTATTACTCTTATTATTATCAATCTAACTCATATTATTAGCCATATTATGCTTATATGATCGATAGAACGACAATTACTATACTCACTACTCTTATTATTATCAATCTAACTCATATTATTAGCCATATTATGCTAACATAATCGACAGAACGACAATTACTACACTTATTACACTTACTGTTATCAATCTAGCTCATATTACTACCCATATTATGCTTATATGATCGATAGAACGTCAATTACTATACTTACTACTCTTATTAGTATCAATCTAACTCATATTATTAGCCATATTATGCTTATATGATCGATAGAACGACAATCACTATACCTATTACTCTTATTATTATCAACCTAGCTCATATTATTAGCCATATTATGCTTATATGATCGATAGAACGACAATTACTATACTTATTACTCTTATTATTATCAATCTAACTCATATTATTAGCCATATTATGCTTATATGATCGATAGAACGAGAATTACTATACTCATTACTCTTATTATTATCAATCTAACTCATATTATTAGCCATGTTATGCTTATATGATCGATAGAACGAGAATTACTATACTCATTACTCTTATTATTATCAATCTAACTCATATTATTAGCCATATTATGCTTATATGATCGATAGAACGACAATCACTATACTTATTACTCTTACTATTTTCAACCTAGCTCATATTATTAGCCATATTATGCTAATATAATCGACAGAACGACAATTACTATACTTATTACACTTACTATTATCAGTCTAGCTCATATTACTAGCCATATTATGCTTATATGATCGATAGAACGACAATTACTATACTTACTACACTTACTATTATCAATCTAGCTCATATTACTAGCCATATTATGCTTATATGATCGATAGAACGACAATTACTATACTTACTACTCTTATTAGTATAAATCTAACTCATATTATTAGCCATATTATGCTTATTTGATCGATAGAACGACAATCACTATACTTATTACTCTTATTATTATCAACCTAGCTCATATTATTAGCCATATTATGCTTATATGGTCGATAGAACGACAATTACTATACTTATTACTCTTATTATTATCAATCTAACTCATATTATTAGCCATATTATCCTTATATGATCGATAGAACGAGAATTACTATACTCATTACTCTTATCATTATCAATCTAACTCATATTATTAGCCATATTATGCTTATATGATCGATAGAACGACAATTACTATACTCATTACTCTTATTATTATCAATCTAACTCATATTATTAGCCATATTATGCTAATATAATCGACAGAACGACAATTACTATACTTACTACACTTACTATTATCAATCTAGCTCATATTACTAGCCATATTATGCTTATATGGTCGATAGAACGACAATTACTATACTTACTACTCTTATTAGTATCAATCTAACTCATATTATTAGCCATATTATGCTTATATGATCGATAGAACGACAATCACTATACTTATTACTCTTATTATTATCAACCTAGCTCATATTATTAGCCATATTATGCTTATATGGTCGATAGAACGAGAATTACTATACTCATTACTCTTATTATTATCAATCTAACTCATATTATTAGCCATATTATGCTTATATGATCGATAGAACGACAATTACTATACTCACTACTCTTATTATTATCAGTCTAGCTCATATTACTAGCCATATTATGCTTATATGATCGATAGAACGACAATTACTATACTTACTACACTTACTATTATCAATCTAGCACATATTACTAGCCATATTATGCTTATATGATCGATAGAACGACAATTACTATACTTACTACTCTTATTAGTATCAATCTAACTCATATTATTAGCCATATTATGCTTATTTGATCTATAGAACGACAATCACTATACTTATTACTCTTATTATTATCAACCTAGCTCATATTATTAGCCATATTATGCTTATATGGTCGATAGAACGACAATTACTATACTTATTACTCTTATTATTATCAATCTAACTCATATTATTAGCCATATTATCCTTATATGATCGATAGAACGAGAATTACTATACTCATTACTCTTATCATTATCAATCTAACTCATATTATTAGCCATATTATGCTTATATGATCGATAGAACGACAATTACTATACTTAGTACTCTTATTGTTATCAACCTAGCTCATATTATTAGCCATATTATGCTTATATGGTCGATAGAACGACAATTACTATACTTATTACTCTTATTATTATCAATCTAACTCATATTATTAGCCATATTATGCTTATATGATCGATAGAACGAGAATGACTATCCTCATTACTCTTATTATTATCAATCTAACTCATATTATTAGCCATATTATGCTTATATGATCGATAGAACGACAATTACTATACTCA
Source organism: Megachile rotundata (assembly GCF_050947335.1). NCBI lineage: Eukaryota > Metazoa > Arthropoda > Insecta > Hymenoptera > Megachilidae > Megachile > Megachile rotundata. The sequence continues at coordinate 5,436 of NW_027474306.1, read as the reverse complement.
CTACTCTTATTATTATCAATCTAACTCATATTATTAGCCATATTATGCTAACATAATCGACAGAACGACAATTACTACACTTATTACACTTACTGTTATCAATCTAGCTCATATTACTAGCCATATTATGCTTATATGATCGATAGAACGTCAATTACTATACTTAGTACTCTTATTATTTTCAACCTAGCTCATGTTATTAGCCATATTATGCTTATATGATCGATAGAACGACAATTACTATACTTATTATTCTTATTTTTATCAACCTAACTCATATTATTAACCATATTATGCTAATATGATCGATAGGAGGTCAATTACTATACTTATTACACTCACTATTAGCAATCTAACTCATATTATTAACCATATTATGCAGATATGATTGATAGAACGACAACTACTATACTTATTACTCTTATTATTATCAATCTAACTCATATTATTAGCCATATTATGCTTATATGATCGATAGAACAACAATTACTATACTCACTACTCTTATTATTATCAATCTAACTCATATTATTAGCCATATTATGCTAACATAATCGACAGAACGACAATTACTACACTTATTACACTTACTGTTATCAATCTAGCTCATATTACTAGCCATATTATGCTTATATGATCGATAGAACGTCAATTACTATACTTACTACTCTTATTAGTATCAATCTAACTCATATTATTAGCCATATTATGCTTATATGATCGATAGAACGACAATCACTATACCTATTACTCTTATTATTATCAACCTAGCTCATATTATTAGCCATATTATGCTTATATGATCGATAGAACGACAATTACTATACTTATTACTCTTATTATTATCAATCTAACTCATATTATTAGCCATATTATGCTTATATGATCGATAGAACGAGAATTACTATACTCATTACTCTTATTATTATCAATCTAACTCATATTATTAGCCATGTTATGCTTATATGATCGATAGAACGAGAATTACTATACTCATTACTCTTATTATTATCAATCTAACTCATATTATTAGCCATATTATGCTCATATGATCGATAGAACGACAATCACTATACTTATTACTCTTACTATTTTCAACCTAGCTCATATTATTAGCCATATTATGCTAATATAATCGACAGAACGACAATTACTATACTTATTACACTTACTATTATCAGTCTAGCTCATATTACTAGCCATATTATGCTTATATGATCGATAGAACGACAATTACTATACTTACTACACTTACTATTATCAATCTAGCTCATATTACTAGCCATATTATGCTTATATGATCGATAGAACGACAATTACTATACTTACTACTCTTATTAGTATCAATCTAACTCATATTATTAGCCATATTATGCTTATTTGATCGATAGAACGACAATCACTATACTTATTACTCTTATTATTATCAACCTAGCTCATATTATTAGCCATATTATGCTTATATGGTCGATAGAACGACAATTACTATACTTATTACTCTTATTATTATCAATCTAACTCATATTATTAGCCATATTATCCTTATATGATCGATAGAACGAGAATTACTATACTCATTACTCTTATCATTATCAATCTAACTCATATTATTAGCCATATTATGCTTATATGATCGATAGAACGACAATTACTATACTCATTACTCTTATTATTATCAATCTAACTCATATTATTAGCCATATTATGCTAATATAATCGACAGAACGACAATTACTATACTTACTACACTTACTATTATCAATCTAGCTCATATTACTAGCCATATTATGCTTATATGATCGATAGAACGACAATTACTATACTTACTACTCTTATTAGTATCAATCTAACTCATATTATTAGCCATATTATGCTTATATGATCGATAGAACGACAATCACTATACTTATTACTCTTATTATTATCAACCTAGCTCATATTATTAGCCATATTATGCTTATATGGTCGATAGAACGACAATTACTATACTTATTGCTCTTATTATTATCAATCTAACTCATATTATTAGCCATATTATGCTTATATGATCGATAGAACGAGAATTACTATACTCATTACTCTTATCATTATCAATCTAACTCATATTATTAGCCATATTATGCTTATATGATCGATAGAACGACAATTACTATACTCACTACTCTTATTATTATCAACCTAGCTCATATTATTAGCCACATTATGCTTATATGATCGATAGAACGACAATTACTATACTTATTACTATTATTATTATGAACCTAACTCATATTATAAACCATTTTATGCTTAAATGATCGATAGAACGAGAATTACTATACTCACTACTCTTAGGATTTTCAATCTAACTCATATTATTAGCCATATTATGCTTTAGTGATCGATAGAACGACAATTACTATACTTATTATTCTTATTTTTATCAACCTAACTCATATTATTAGCCATATTATGCTTAAATGATCGATAGAGCGACAATTACTATACTTATTACTCTTATTATTATGAAAATAACTCATATTATTAGCCACATTTTGCTTAAATGATCGATAGAACGACAATTACTATACTTATTACTCTTATTATTATCAATCTAACTCATATTATTAGCCATATTATGCTTATATGATCGATAGAACGACAATTACTATACTCATTACTCTTATTATTATCAATCTAACTCATACTGTTAACCATATTATGCAGATATGATAGATAGAACGACAATTACTATACTCACTACTTTTATTGTTATCAATCCAACTCATATTAATAGCCATATTATGCTAATATAATCGACAGAACGACAATTACTATATGTATTACACTTATTATTATCAATCTAGCTCATATTATTAACCATATTATGCAGATATGATAGATAGAACGACAATTACTATACTTATTACTCTTATTATTATGAATCTAACTCATATTATTAGCCATATTATGCTTATATGATCGATAGAACGAGAATTACTATACTCATTACTCTTATTATTATCAATCTAACTCATATTATTAGCCATATTATGCTTATATGATCGATAGAACGACAATTGCTATACTCACTACTCTTATTATTATCAATCTAACTCATATTATTAGCCATATTATGATAATATAATCGACAGAACGACAATTACTATACACATTACTCTTACTATTATCAATCTAACTCATATTATTAACCATATTATGCTAATATCATCGATAGGAGGTCAATTACTATACTTATTACACTCACTATTACCAATCTAACTCATATTATTAACCATATTATGCAGATATGATCGATAGCACGACATTTGCTATACTTATTACTCTTATTATTATCAATCTAACTCATTTTATTAGCCATATTATGCCTATATGATCGATAGAACGACAATTACTATACTCATTACTCTTATTGTTATCAATCTAACTCATATTATTAGCCTTATTATGCTTATATGACCGATAGAACGAGAATTACTATACTCATTACTCTTATTATTATCAATCTAACTCATATTATTAGCCATATTATGCTTATATGATCGATAGAACGACAATTACTATACTCACTACTCTTATTATTATCAATCTAACTCATATTATTAGCCATATTATGCTAACATAATCGACAGAACGACAATTACTACACTTATTACACTTACTGTTATCAATCTAGCTCATATTACTAGCCATATTATGCTTATATGATCGATAGAACGTCAATTACTATACTTACTACTCTTATTAGTATCAATCTAACTCATATTATTAGGCATATTATGCTTATATGATCGATAGAACGACAATCACCTTACCTATTACTCTTATTATTATCAACCTAGCTCATATTATTAGCCATATTATGCTTATATGATCGATAGAACGACAATTACTATACTTATTACTCTTATTATTATCAATCTAACTCATATTATTAGCCATATTATGCTTATATGATCGATAGAACGACAATCACTATACTTATTACTCTTATTGTTATCAATCTAACTCATATTATTAGCCCTATTATGCTTATATGACCGATAGAACGAGAATTACTATACTCATTACTCTTATTATTATCAATCTAACTCATATTATTAGCCATATTATGCTTATATGATCGATAGAACGACAATTACTATACTCACTACTCTTATTATTATCAGTCTAGCTCATATTACTAGCCATATTATGCTTATATGATCGATAGAACGACAATTACTATACTTACTACACTTACTATTATCAATCTAGCACATATTACTAGCCATATTATGCTTATATGATCGATAGAACGACAATTACTATACTTACTACTCTTATTAGTATCAATCTAACTCATATTATTAGCCATATTATGCTTATTTGATCTATAGAACGACAATCACTATACTTATTACTCTTATTATTATCAACCTAGCTCATATTATTAGCCATATTATGCTTATATGGTCGATAGAACGACAATTACTATACTTATTACTCTTATTATTATCAATCTAACTCATATTATTAGCCATATTATCCTTATATGATCGATAGAACGAGAATTACTATACTCATTACTCTTATCATTATCAATCTAACTCATATTATTAGCCATATTATGCTTATATGATCGATAGAACGACAATTGCTATACTTATTACTCTTATTATTATCAATCTAACTCATATTATTAGCCATATTATGCTTATATGATCGATAGAACGAGAATTACTATACTCATTACTCTTATTATTATCAATCTAACTCATATTATTAGCCATATTATGCTTATATGATCGATAGAACGACAATTGCTATACTCACTACTCTTATTATTATCAACCTAGCTCATATTATTAGCCATATTATGCTTATATGGTCGATAGAACGACAATTACTACACTTATTACACTTACTGTTATCAATCTAGCTCATATTACTAGCCATATTATGCTTATATGATCGATAGAACGTCAATTACTATACTTACTACTCTTATTAGTATCAATCTAACTCATATTATTAGCCATATTATGCTTATATGATCGATAGAACGACAATCACTATACCTATTACTCTTATTATTATCAACCTAGCTCATATTATTAGCCATATTATGCTTATATGATCGATAGAACGACAATTACTATACTTATTACTCTTATTATTATCAATCTAACTCATATTATTAGCCATATTATGCTTATATGATCGATAGAACGAGAATTACTATACTCATTACTCTTATTATTATCAATCTAACTCATATTATTAGCCATGTTATGCTTATATGATCGATAGAACGAGAATTACTATACTCATTACTCTTATTATTATCAATCTAACTCATATTATTAGCCATATTATGCTTATATGATCGATAGAACGACAATCACTATACTTATTACTCTTACTATTTTCAACCTAGCTCATATTATTAGCCAT